>NC_142814.1:38814431-38984431 GCF_049724085.1 Artemia sp. Qi Xiang Cuo | reverse complement strand
CCCCCAAACTCAAAAATTTCCAAAATTTTACTTTAGAAGCTTTTTTAAATATTTCTAAAGCACTAATAGATAGATTGCTAAAAACATCAGAATCGACTTCAGAGGACAAATTATTTTACGTGTAGATGTTTTTGGAATCCCCCTTCCCCCCAAACTCAAAATTTTCCAAAATTCTACTTCAGAAGCTTTTTTAAATATTTCTAAAGCGCTAAAACACAGAACGCTACAAACAGCAGAATCAACTAAAGAGGACAATTTCTGTGATGGGAAGATGTTTTTGAAATCCCCCGTCCCCCCAAACTCAAAATTTTCCAAAATTCTACTATAGAAGCTTTTCAAATATTTATAAAGTACTAAAAGATAGAGTGCTAAAAACATCAGAATCAACCTCAGAGGAGACGTTATGTCATGGGAAGAGGTTTTTAAAATCCCCCTTCCCCCCAAACTCAAAATTGTCCAAAATTCTACTTTAGAAGCTTTTTAAATATTTCTAAAGCACAAATAGATATAGTGCTAAAAACATCAGAATCAACTTCAGAGGACACTTTATATAACGGGAAGATGTTTTTGAAATCCCCCTTCCCCCCAAACTCAAAATTGTCCAAAATTCTACTTGAGAAGCTTTTTAAATATTTCTAAAGCACTAATAGATAGAGTGCTACAAAAACCAGACTCGACTTCAGAGGACAAATTATGTTATGGGAATATGTTTTTGAAATCCCCCTTCCCCCCAAACTCAAAATTTTCCAAAACTACTTCAGAAGCTTTTTTAAATATTTCTAAAGCGCTAAGACATAGAACGCTACAAACAGCAGAATCAACTTTAGAGGACAATTTGTGTCATGGGAAGATGTTTTTGAGATCCCCCTTCCCCCCAAACTAAAAATTTTCCAAAGTTCTACTTTAGAAACTTTTTAAATATTTCAAAAGCACTAATAGATAGAGCTCTAAAAATATCATAATCTACTTCAGATGACAAATTATTTTACTTGAAGATGTTTTTGTAATCCCCCTTCCCCCTAAACTAAAAAATTTACAAAATTATACTTTAGAAGATTTTTAAATATTTCTAAATCATTAATAGATAGAGTTCTAAAAACATCAGAATCGACTTCAGAGGACACGCTATATCACGGGAAGAGGTTTTTAAAATCCACCTACCCCCCTAACTAAAAAATTTCCAAAATTTTACTTTAGAAGCCTTTTTAAATATTTCTAAAGCACTAATAGATAGAGCGTTACAAGTTTCAGAATCAACTTCAGAGGACACGTTATATCACGAGAAGAGAGTTTTAAAATCCCCCTTCCCCCCTAACTCAAAATTTTCCAAAATTTAATTTTAAAAGCTTTTTAAATTTTTCTAAAGCACTAACAGATAGAGTGCCAAAAAAATCAGAATCGACTTCAGAGGACAATTTCTGTTACGGGAAGATGTTTTTGGAATCCCCCTTCCCCCCAAACTCAAAATTTTCCAAAATTCCACTTCAGAAGCTTTTTTAAATATTTCTAACGCTCTAAGAGATAGAACGCTAAAAACAGCAGAATCGACTAAAGAGGACAATTTGTGTCATGGGAAGATGTTTTTGAAATCCCCCTTCCCCCCAAACTCAAAATTTTCCAAAATTCTACTCTAGAAGCTTTTCAAATATTTCTAAAGCACTAATAGATAGAGTGCTAAAAACTTTAGAATCGACTTAAAAGAACACATTATCTCTAGGGAAGATATTTTTAAAACCCCCCTTTCCCCCAAACTCTAAAAATTTACAAAATTCTAATTAAGAATCCTTTAAAATATTTATAAAGCAATAATATATAGAGCACTACAAATATCAGAATTGACTTTAGAGGACAAATTATGTTACGGGAAGATGTTTTTGGAATCCCCCTTCCCCCCAAACTCAAAATTTTCCAAAATTCTACTTTAGAAGCTTTTTAAATATTTCTAAAGCATTAATAGATAGAGTGCTAAAAACATTAGAATCAACTTCAGAGGACACGTTATATCACGGGAAAAGGTTTTTAAAACCCCCCTTCCCCCCAAACTCAAAAATTTCCAAAATTTTACTTTAGAAGCTTTTTTAAATATTTATAAAGCACTAATAGATAGAGTGCTACAAATTTCAGAATCGACTTCAGAGGACACATTATATCATGGGAAGAGGTTTCTAAAATCCCCCTTCCCCCCTAACTTAAAGTTTTCCAAAATTTTATTTTAGAAGCTTTTTAAATATTTCTAAAGCACTAATAGATAGAGCGTTAAAAACATCAGAATCAACTTCAGAGGAAACGTTATATCACGGGAAAAGGTTTTTAAAATCCCTCTTCCCCCCAAACTCAAAATTTTCTAAAATTCCACTTTAGAAGCTTTTTAAATATTTCTAAAGCACTAATAGATAGAGTGCTAAAAACAACAGAATCGACTTCAGAGGACAACTTATGTTATGGGAATATGTTTTTGAAATCCCCCTTCCCCCCAAGCTCAAAATTTTCCAAAATTCTACTTTAGAAGCATTTTAAATATTTGTAATGCACTATTAGATAGAGCACTAAAAATATCAGAATCGACTTCAGAGGACAAATTATGTTACGGGAAGATGTTTTTGGAATCCCCCTTCCCCACAAATTCAAAATTTTCCAAAATTCTACTTGAGAAGCTTTTTAAATATTTCTAAAGCACTAATAGAGAGAGTTCTACAAACACCAGACTCAACTTCAGATGACAAATTATGTTATGGGAAGATGGTTTTTAAATCCCCCGTCCCCCCCAACTCAAAATTTTCCAAAATTCTACTTTAGAATCCTTTTAAAAATTTGTAAGGCACTAATAGATAGAGCACTAAAAATATCAGAATCGACTTCAGAGGACAATTTATTTTACGGGAAGATGTTTTTGGAATCCCCCTTCCCCCCAAACTCAAAATTTTCCAAAATTCTACTTTAGAAGCTTTTAAAATATTTCTAAAGCACTAATAGATAGAGTGCTAAAAAAATCAGAATTGACTTCAGAGGACACGTTATATCATGGGAAGAGGTTTTTAAAATCCCCCTTCCCCCCAAACTCAAAATTGTCCAAAATTCTACTTGAGAAGCTTTTTAAATATTTCTAAAGCAATAATAGATAAGAGTGCTACAAAAAACAGAATCGACTTCAGAGGACAAATTATGTTAAAGGAATATGTTTTTGAAATCCCCCGTCCCCCCAAACTCAAAATTTTCCAAAATTCTACTTCAGAAGCTTTTTTAAATTTTTCTAAAGAGCTAAGACATAGAACGCTACAAACAGCAGAATCGACTTAAGAGGACAATTTTTGTCATGGGAATATGTTTTTGAAATCCCCCTTCCCCCCAAACTCAAAATTTTCCAAAGTTCTACTTTAGAAACTTTTTAAATATTTCAAAATCACTAATAGATAGAGCGCTACAAATATCAGAATCGACTTCAGAGGACAAATTATATTATGGGAAGATGTTTTTGGAATCCCCCTTCCGCCCAAACTCAAAATTTTCCAAAATTCTACTTTAGAAGCTTTTTAAATATTTCTAAAGCATTAATAGATAGAGTTCTAAAAACATCAGAATCGACTTCAGAGGACACATTATCTCATGGGAAGAGGTTATTGAAATCCCCCTTCCCCCCAAACTCAAAATTGTCCAAAATTCTACTTTAGAAGCTTTTTAAATATTTCTAAAGCACTAATAGATAAGAGTGCTACAAAAACCAGAATCGACTTCAGAGGACAAATTATGTTATGGGAATATGTTTTTTAAATCCTCCTTCCCCCCAAACTCAAAATTTTCCAAAATTCTACTTCAGAAGCTTTTTTAAATATTTATAAAGCACTAAGACATAGAATGCTACAAACACCAGAATCGACTTTAGAGGACAATTTGTGTCATGGGAATATGTTTTTGAGATCCCCCGTCCCCCCAAACTCAAAAATTTCCAAATTTCTACTTTAGAAACTTTTTAAATATTTCAAAATCACTAAAAGATAGAGCACTACAAATAACAGAATCGACTTCAGAGGACAAATTATGTTACGGGAAGAAGTTTTTGTAATCCCCCTTCCCCCCAAACTCAAAATTTTCCAAAATTCTACTTTAGAAGATTTTTAAATATTTCTTAAGCATTAAGACATAGAGTTCTAAAAAATTCAGACTCGAATTCAGAGGAGACGTTATATCACGGGAAGAGGGTTTTAAAATCCACCTGCCCCCCAAACTATAAATTTTCCAAAATTTTATTTATAAACTTTTTAAATTTTTATAAATCACTAATAGATAGAGTGCTAAAAACACCAGAATCGACTTCAGAGGACAAATTCTTTTATGGGAAGATGTTTTTGGAATCCCCCTTCCCCCCAAACTCAAAATTTTCCAAAATTCCACTTCAGAAGCTTTTTTAAATATTTCTAAAGCACTAAGACATAGAACGCTACAAACATCAGACTCGACTTGAGAGGACAATTTGTGTCATGGGAAGATGTTTTTGAAATCCCCTTTCCCCCCAAACTCAAAATTTTCCAAAATTCTACTCTAGAAGTATTTAAAATATTTGTAATGCACTAATAGATAGAGTGCTAAAAACATTAGAATCGACTTCAGAGAACACGTTATATCTAGGGAAGATGTTTATAAAACCCCCCTTCCCCCCAAACTCTAAAAATTTCCAAAATTCTACTTTAGAAGCCTTTTAAATATTTATAAAGCAATAATAGATAGAGAGCGAAAAAAATCAGAATCGACTTCAGAGGACATCTTATGTAACGGGAAGATGTTTTTGGAATCCCCCTTCCACCCAAACTCAAAAATTTCCAAAATTCTAATTTATAAGCATTTTAAAAATTTCTAAAGCATTAATAGATAGAGTGCTAAAAACATCAGAATCTACTTCAGAGGACACGTGATATTACGGGAAGAGGTTTTTAAAATCCCCCTTCCCCCCAAACTCAAAATTTTACAAAATTCTACTTTATAAGCTTTTTTTAATATTTCTAAAGCTCTAATAGATAGAGCGCTAAAAGATTCAGAATCGACTTCAGAGGACACATTATATCATGGGAAGAGGTTTCTAAAATCCCCCTTCCCCCCAAACTTAAAATTTTCCAAAATTTTATTTTAGAAGCTTTTTAAATATTTCTAAAGCACTAATAGATAGAGTGCTAAAAACATCAGAATCGACTTCAGAGGACACGTTATATCACGGGAAGAGGTTTTTAAAATCCCTCTTCGCCCCAAACTCAAAATTTTCCAAAATTCTACTTTAGAAGCTTTTAAAATATTTCTAAAGCACTAATAGATAGAGTGCTACAAAAACCAGAATCAACTTCAGAGGACAAATTATGTTATGGGAATATGTTTTTGAAATCCCCCTTCCCCCCAAACTCAAAATTTTCCAAAATTCTACTTTAGAAGCCTTTTAAATATTTCTAAGGCACTATTAGATAGAGCGCTACAAATATCAGAATCGACTTCAGAGGACAAATTATGTTACGGGAAGATGTTTTTGGAATCCCCCTTCCGCCCAAATTCAAAATTTTCCAAAATTCTACTTTAGAAGCTTTTTAAATATTTCTAAAGCACTAATAGATAGAGTGCTACAAAAACCAGAATCGACTTCAGAGGACAATTTATGTTATGGGAATATGTTTTTGAAATCCCCCTTCCCCCCAAACTCAAAATTTTCCAAAATTCTACTTTAGAAGCCTTTTAAATATTTGTAAAGCACTAATAGATAGAGCACTACAAATATCAGAATCGACTTCAGAGGACAAATTATGTTACGGGAAGATGTTTTTGGAATCCCCCTTCCCCCCAAACTCAAAATTTTCCAAAATTCTACTTTAGAAGCTTTTTAAATATTTCTAAAGCACTAATAGATAGAGTGCTAAAAACATCAGAATTGACTTCAGAGGACACATTATATCATGGGAAGAGGTTTTTAAAATCCCCCTTCCCCCCAAACTCAAAAATTTCCAAAATTTTACTTTAGAAGCTTTTTTATATATTTGTAAAGCACTAATAGATAGAGCGCTAAAAATTCTACTTTAGGAGCTTTTCAAATTTTTCTAAAGCGCTAAGACAGAGAGTGCTAAAAAAATTAGAATCAACTTTAGAAGACACGTTATATCAGGGGAAGAGGTTTTTAAAATCCCCCTTCCCCCCAAACTCAAAATTTTCCAAAATTCTACTTTAGAAGCTTTTTTAAATATTTATAAAGCACTAATAGATAGAGCGTTACAAATTTCAGAATCGACTTCAGAGGGCACGTTATATCACGGGAAGAGGTTTTTAAAATCCCCCTACCCCCGAACTCAAAATTTTCCAAAATTCTACTTCAGAAGCTTTTTTAAATATTTCTAAAGCGCTGAGACATAGAACGCTACAAACAGCAGAATCGACTTTAGAGGGCAATTCATGGCATGGGAAGATGTCTTTGAAATCCCTCTTCCCCCCAAACTCAAAATTTTCCAAAATTCTACTTCAGATGCTTTTTTAAATATTTATAAAGCGCTAAGACATAGAACGCTACAAACATCAGAATCGACTTTAGAAGACAATTTGTGTCATGGGAAGATGTTTTTGAAATCCCCCTTCCCCCCAAACTCAAAATTTCCCAAAATTCTACTTTAGAAGCTTTTTAAATATTTGTAAGTCAACATATACTGACGGCTATACTGACATATACTGATTTGTTATATACTGACGGCGTGGACAGCATTATAATTATGATTTAAGGTTATAACCTACGGTTATGACATTATATATCATCTTGTATACATAATTCAGTTTTGCATAAAAAAAGGTTTGTTTTAAATATTGTTTTTATTAAGTACAAAAGCATGTAGATGTAGCACCTTTCAGTCAACATAATTGCTAAACTATTTAGTCTTTCCTAATTTATTGTTCATATGATATAGTTTTTTTTATTGGTTGTAGCCTGGCAAATGATCTCTCTCCAGAAACAATGCTTACTGGAATTTTTAAGAGCATTTTAAATTTCGAAAATCAATTATTCATTTTGATGGCAGCGCGGGGCCCTTCCAAACGCGGGGCCCAATCTCCCTTTATCTGGCCCTGTAAGCACTTGTTAAACTTTAAAATAAAGAGTAGGTAGTCGAGGAGGTGGTAGCCCCCTCATATGCAGGAAATCTTTTGTTTCTAATGAACTTGCCGATTCTTTTTATGTTTTTTTAAAGAATTTTTGTTTCATTTTAAGAACACTTCGAGAGGTTAGTTTTTTTTACATTTTTTTAGTATTTTCATTGGAACAAATAAAACAAAAATTGTCCCCTCTTAGATTTTGTAAAATATATTTTGCTCCCCCTCCCAACATAATTTTCACGCAGTCATTTGAAAAATACTTTTTTCATTTTTTACTACTACTGCTAATACTACAAACAACTCATCGCAGCAGCAAGCCGCCTGATGCCAACACAGCTACGCACGCTTTTCCTCCACTCCAATGTATTCAAAGCCTCCCTTTTTACGCCCACCCATGAAGTTCCCATTTCCTTTCAATCTTTTTTTATGACGTCCTCCCACCCCAGACGAGGACGACCTGCTTTCCGTTTAGCCCTAGACGGTTGGCCGAAAAGAACAATCTTTGGCAATCTGTCATCCTTCATCCACACAACGTGCCCTAGCCACCTCAACCTTTCTTTCATTATAGCCCTAGAGAGCGGTATTGAACCACATTTTTCGTATAGCCTATTGTTTGACATACGGTCCGTCAGCCGGGTACCCAGAACAATCCTTAAGTAATTTCTCTAGAAAACATCTCGCAAATCTTCATCCGCTTTTCGGAGCGTCCATGCTTCAGAGCCATATTTGACCATATTCCATATTCCAAAATTCTACTTTAGAAGCTTTTTAAACATTTCTAAAGCAGTAATAGATAGAGAGCTAAAAACATCAGAATCGACTTCAGAGGACACGTTATATCACGGGAAGAGGTTTTTAAAATCCCCCTTCCCCCCAAACTAAAAAATTTTCAAAATTTTACTTTAGAAGCATTTTTAAATATTTCTAAAGCAATAATAGATAGACAGCTACAATTTTCAGAATCGACTTCAGAGTACACGTTATATCACGGGAAGAGGTTTTTATAATCCCCCTCCCCCCCAAACACAAAATTTTCCAAAATTTTATTTTTAAAGCTTTTTTAATATTTCTAAAGCACTAATAGATAGAGAGCTAAAAACATCAGACTCGACTTCAGAGGACACGTTATATCACGGGAAGAGGTTTTTAAAATCCCCCTTCCCCCCAAACTCAAAAATTTTCCAAAATTCTACTTTAGAAGCTTTTAAAATATTTCTAAAGCACTAATAGATAGAGTGCTACAAAAACCAGAATCAACTTCAGAGGACAAATTATGTGAAGGGAATATGTTTTTGAAATCCCCCGTCCCCCCAAACTCAAAATTTTCCAAAATTCTACTTTAGAATCTTTTTAAATATTTTTAATGCACTATTAGATAGAGAACTACAAAAATCAAAATTGACTTCAGAGGACAAATTATGTTACGGGAAGATGTTTTGGGAATCCCCCTTCCCCCCAAACTCAAAATTTCCCAAAATTCTACTTTAGAAGATTTTTAAATATTTCTAAAGCATAAAAGATAGAGTGCTAAAAAAATCAGAATCGACTTCAGAGGACACGTTATATCAAGGGAAGAGGTTTTTAAAATCCCCTTCCCCCCAAACTCAAAAATTTCCAAAATTTTACTTTATGATCTTTTTTAAATATTTCTAAATCACTAATAGATAGAGGGCTACAAGTTTCAGAATCGACTACAGAGGACACTTTATATCACGGGAAAAGGTTTTTTAAATCCCCCTTCCCCCCTAACTCAAAATTTTCCAAAATTTTATTTTAGAAGCTTTTTAAATATTTCTAAAGCACTAATAGATAGAGTGCTAAAGACATCAGAATCTACTTCAGAGGACACGTTATATCACGGGAAGAGGTTTTTAAAATCTCCCTTCCCCCCAAACTTGAAATTTTCCAAAATTCTACTTTAGAAGCTTTTTAAATATTTCTAAAGCACTAATAGATAGAGCGCTACAAATATCAGAATCGACTTCAGAGGGCACGTTATATCACGGGAAGAGGTTTTTAAAATCCCCCTACCCCCTAACTCAAAATTTTCCAAAATTCTACTTCAGAAGCTTTTTAAATATTTCTAAAGCGCTGAGACATAGAACGCTACAAACAGCAGAATCGACTTTAGAGGGCAATTCATGTCATGGGAAGATGTTTTTGAAATCCCCCTTCCCCCCAAACTCAAAATTTACCAAAATTCCACTTCAGATGCTTTTTTAAATATTTCTAAAGCGCTAAGACATAGAACGCTACAAATATCAGAATCGACTTTAGAGGATAAATTATGTTATGGGAAGATGTTTTTTGAAATCCCCCTTCCCCCCAAACTCAAAATTTCCCAAAATTCTACTTTAGAAGCTTTTTAAATATTTGTAAGTCAACATATACTGACGGCTATACTGACATATACTGATTTGTTATATACTGACGGCGTGCACAGCATTATAATTATGATTTAAGGTTATAACCTACGGTTATGACATTATATATCATCTTGTATACATAATTCAGTTTTGCATAAAAAAAGGTTTGTTTTAAATATTGTTTTTATTAAGTACAAAAGCATGTAGATGTAGCACCTTTCAGTCAACATAATTGCTAAACTATTTAGTCTTTCCTAATTTATTGTTCATATGATATAGTTTTTTTTATTGGTTGTAGCCTGGCAAATGATCTCTCTCCAGAAACAATGCTTACTGGAATTTTTAAGAGCATTTTAAATTTCGAAAATCAATTATTCATTTTGATGGCAGCGCGGGGCCCAATCTCCCTTTATCTGGCCGTGTAAGCACTTGTTAAACTTTAAAATAAAGAGTAGGTAGTCGAGGAGGTGGTAGCCCCCTCGTATGCAGGAAATCTTTTGTTTCTAATGAACTTGCTGATTCTTTTTATGTTTTTTTAAAGAATTTTTGCTTCATTTTAAGAACACTTCGAGAGGTTAGTTTTTTTTTACATTTTTTTAGTATTTTCATTGAAACAAATAAAACAAAAATTGTCCCCTCTTAGATTTTGTAAAATATATTTTGCTCCCCCTCCCAACATAATTTTCACGCAGTCATTTGAAAAATACTTTTTTTATTTTTTACTACTACTGCTAATACTACTAACAACTCATCGCAGCACCAAGCCGCCTGATGCCAACACAGCTACGCACGCTTTTCCTCCGCTCCAATCTATTCAACGCCTCCTTTATTACACCCGCCCAAGACGTTCCCATTTCCTTTAAATCTTTCTTTATGATGTCCTCCCACCCCAGACAAGGACAACCTGCTTTCCGTTTAGCCCTAGACGGTTGGCCGAAAAGAACAATCTTTGGCAATCTGTCATCGTTCATCCACACAACGTACCCTAGCCACCTCAACCTTTCTTTCATTATAGCCCTAGAGAGCGGTATTGAACCACATTTTTCGTATAGCCTATTGTTTGACATACGGTCCGTCAGCCGGGTACCCAGAACAATCCTTAAGTAATTTCTCTAGAAAACATCTTGCAAATCTTCATCCGCTTTTCGGAGCGTCCATGCTTCAGAGCCATATTTGACCATATTCCATATTCCAAAATTCTACTTTAGAAGCTTTTTAAATATTTCTAAAGCATTAATAGATAGAGTTCTAAAAACATCAGAATCGACTTCAGAGGACACGTTATATCACGGGAAGAGGTTTTTAAAATCCCCCTTCCCCCCAAACTCAAAAATTTCCAAAATTTTACTTTAGAAGCTTTTTTAAATATTTCTAAAGCAATAATAGATATAGCGCTACAAGTTTCAAAATCGACTTTAGAGCACAAGTTATATCATGGATCGAGGTTTTTAAAATCCCCCTTCCCCACTAACTCAAAATTTTCCGAAATTTTAATTTAGAGCCTTGTTTAATATTTCTAAAGCACTAATAGATAGAGTGCTAAAAACATCAGAATCGACTTCAGAGGGCACGTTATATCACGGGAAGAGGTTTTTAAAATCCCCCTACCCCCGAACTCAAAATTTTCCAAAATTTTACTTCAGAAGCTTTTTTAAATATTTCTAAAGCGCTGAGACATAGAACGCTACAAACAGCAGAATCGACTTTAGAGGGCAATTCATGTCATGGGAAGATGTTTTTGAAATCCCCCTTCCCCCCAAACTCAAAATTTACCAAAATTCTACTTCAGATGCTTTTTTAAATATTTCTAAAGCGCTAAGACATAGAACGCAACAAACATCAGAATCGACTTTAGAAGACAATTTGTGTCATGGGAAGATGTTTTTGAAATCCCCCTTCCCCCCAAACTCAAAATTTACCAAAATTCTACTTTAGAAGCTTTTTAAATATTTGTAAAGCGCTAAGACATAGAGCGCTACAATATAAGAATCGACTTTAGAGGACAATTTATGTCACGGGAAGATATTTTTGAAATCCCCCTTCCCCCCAAACTCAAAATTTTCCAAAATTGTTACTTTAGAAAATTGTTTAAATATTTCTATAGCGCTAAGACATAGAGCGTTACAAACATCAGAATCAACTTTAGAGGACAATTTATGTCATGGGAAGATGTAGAGGACAAATTATGTTATGGGAAGATGTTTTTGAAATCCCCTTCCCCCAAACTCAAAATTTTCCAAAATTCTACTGTATAAGCTTTTTAAATATTTCTAAAGCACTAATAGATAGAGCGCTACAAATATCAGAATCGACTTCAGAGGACAAATTATGTTATGGGAAGATGATTTTGAAATCCCCCTTACCTTTCATCCCATTCCCCTTTCATACTCTAAAATCTGGTTGATAATTTGAAAAGCCTTATTTTCCACGGGGGTGTTTTTATTTGGAGGGATGGGGATTTCAAAAACCTCTTACCGTGATATAACGTGTCCTTTGAAGTCGATTCTGATGTTTTTAGCGCTCTATGTCTTAGCGCTTTGGAAATATTTAAAAAGCTCCTAAAGTAGAATTTTGGACAATTTTGAGTTGGGGGGGAAGGGGGATTTCAAAAGCATCTTCCCATAACATAATTTATCCTCTCAAATCGATTCTGATATTTTTAGCACTCTATGTCTTAGAGCTTTAGAAATATTTAAAAAAGCTACTAAAGTAAAATTTTGAGTTTGGGGCAAAGGAGGATTTCAAAAACATCTTCCCATGACATAATTTGTCCTCTTAAGTCGATTCTGATGTTTGTAGCGTTCTGTGTCTTACCTAGACCCCAGCACCACGCCGGCGCATCAACCAAACGCTGCCAACGAGAGGCTCGGCTGACCGCCACTGAAGTGTCACAACGTCGCTGGCGTGCCGCTGGAAGAGGCGGTGGTGTTTGGTTGACTTTAAATTAATTTTGCAGCAATTTTTTATTGCATCAACCGCAACGTCAAAGCTTTTCTTTTCTCGTGTGGTTTAAGTATTTTGATTTTCCTGATTAGAAATCAAGCTGGGCTTGCACAATTCCCAAATTTTCAGGGATTCCCCCGAAAATCTATGTGCCACCCCAACAAAAATTTGGTTACCCAAATCCCCGAAAATCATTCAATCATGTTGCCACCCCTAGTGATTTATCACTAGTGACTATCCCTGCCAAATATTACTTTGTATACCATAATTCTTCACTACTCTCTTGTATATTAATTTTCGTCTCTTGTGCTACTTTGCATATAAACCAGACAGATATAATTGCAATATACACGGTTCTTCATATGCTGACCAAAGTATCGTCTTTATGAGATTAAGTAATAAAAACAAGTTTTTTTAAAATGAAAGTAAGAAGCAACATTAAAACTTAAAACCAACAGCAATTATATCGTATATGAAAGGGACTGTCCCCTCCTCCATGCCTTGCTCTTTACGTTATTTTAGCATAAATAGCTAGGGGTTGAGGAGGGGACAGCCCCTTTCATATATGGACTAATTATTGTTCATTCTAAGTTTTAACATTGCTCCTTACTTTCAGTTAATAAAACTTGTTTTTATTTAATTTCTGAACGTTTTCCAACTAATACTGGTTTGATTTTGGCTCCCAGTGCATGAAAAATTAAAACACAATTGGCTTATTGGTTTTGGCAGATTTATTTCGGATATGAAGGGTCGCCCCTCCTCAATAGGTTGCTCTTTACACTAAAGCTATTAGCACTTTTAAAAAAGCTTCCTATTCTAATTAAAAAGCCCCTTTTTTCAATTTTAGTAAACAGTCAAACTTTAACGTAAAGAATAAGGTATTGAGGAGGGGCAATCTTTCATATATGGCATAATTTCTGTTTGTTTTTGAATAATTCTGCTAAATCTGGCTCACCTTCTATGAAATATAACCCTCCCCGTCACGGACCTGCTCCGCGGAAATCTCATCCACCGTCAAGTGTACCTCCCCCCGGCAAATTCCCTCCAAACAATCCTCTCTTTGCCGAAAATCCCTCCTCTCTGTAAAATTGCTTGTGGACAATTCACCTTGAAAAATTCTCCTTAACATTTTTTCATTGGAATAAGACTTTAATCTATATATCGGTTTCTTGGTCACTCCAGAAATGCCCCCTTCCGTGGAAATTATTTCCCAAAAAACAAAACGCACAGAAAAAAGCCTCCAGAACATTTCCAAATAAAAAATTTGGCAAAGAGAATGTAAAACAACTAAAAAGAATTTCATATATTCAGAGTTCAGAGTTCAGTATTGATTCAGAGTTCAGAGAGTTAAGAGCAATTCAATCGGATAAAATAAAGGATTAAATCTGGACAGCTTACGTAACCAATTTTTTACCTGTGTGTGGCTTTGTGCCAAAATTGTGAATATCTTTTTCGAAAACAAGAAAAATAACTTATTGCTTTGTTGCAGTACTAGATCAATTAAGGACTACATTTGTACATTGACAAGATCCAAAGTATGAAAATGGCAAATCAAACATTAGAGGCTGAGAAAATGCAAAATGCCCAGTTTTTGCGAGAAATAAATTTCAAATTGGATTTATTACCAGCGCTTTCGTAGAAAGTTAATGCAATTCCTGGACTTTCGGTTAGCGTTGCTGCCTTACAAGTACAGATGAATAACATTAGTACACAGCTATCTAGAAATGTTGAGACAAATGAAGAAATTAAAAAAGAGCTGGAAAATGTGAAATCAGACCTAGTAATCATATCTGAACGAGCCAACCAGCTCCAAACAGAGCAGAAAAGAACAAATTTGATTATTTATAATTATACTCCGCAACACCATGGTGGGTATACTGTGAAGCAAGAAATAATGGATTTATTAAACCGTGCTATGCCTTCTCTCAAATTAAGTCGATATGATATACGTGACATTTTTAGATTGAAATCAGGGCCAGTAGTAGTGAAGCTAAACTCGGTCGAAATCAGAGACTATATCTTAAGAAATAGTTCCTTATTGAGAAAGGGAGGTCTATCGGTGGCCCCAGATTACACAGCTAAACAAAGAGAAGCCCGTAAATACTTAAAGGAAATTATGAGTCTTGCACAGAACGACGGCCGTGATGCAATGCTACGAGGTGACAAGCTGTTTATCCAAGGCCGACTATTCAGGTACGATGGAAAGGCTGTGATTGAGGTTAAATGTAACTTGGCGCCAGTTAAAAATATTGGTCCACCCCCTAGTTCTAGACTCCCAAATTACCCTGCTGTTATCCCGATGGGGCTAGATAGTGATGCCAGTAATAGCGATGCCGAGACAGTGATACCATCAACAGCCTATTCTCAGGCAGTATCGGCAACTAAACGACCTGCTAGTGCTGTTATTAGCCATAATGACCTACATCAACTAGGCACTCATAACGTGGCACCCAGAGGAAACCATTCTCCAAGAAAAGGACTTAACAAAAGACCTCGCAGTGGTTGTTCCCGTGATTTTGTTGATAATAGTCAGCGAGTGCTAACAGATATTAATAGTCGCAGTCGTGAGTATTACCATTTTGCCTTTTCTTCGACAGAGGCCAGGAACGAGGATCTCCAAGAAATGGCTAGTGATATTATTGCACTGACAGAAAGCATAGACGCATAGGAAATAAAAAGCCATATACTGAGTTTAGTGTCATGGAACATACAAGGACTACGTGATAAGCTACTTTATTTATATGACGATTTACTTTCGTTTGACGTGATTTAGTTTATTGAAACATGGAACGATCATTCTCCTTTGTCACCTCTACCAGGGTTTTCGGTTAAGAAGGTGGTGTCTGAACCATAAAGAAATAACAGAAATCATGGAGGTATTTTGGTTTTAATTAAATCATCAGCCATTGATGGCTATAAAAGAATTAATAGTAGATCTGAAAATTTAATTTGGCTGCGTATTTGTTTTAAATGTGGGAAGAGATTAATTTTGGGCATTGTGTATATCCCTCCACAAAATAGTTCTTATAATCGAGAAAATACTTGGGAAATTTTAGATGATGAATTGTCGCTAATACAAGAAAGTTATAGTGATTTTGAGTGCGTTTTGATGGGGGATTTCAATGCTTATACCGGCGTTGAGGTTGAGGTTCCAGATGTATTAATCCCAGATTTAGGGGATTTGGTCCCAATTTGTTGTAGACTACCGCGAAGTAATAAGGATGAAAAAAGAAAAAGAAATGTTTGGGGAAGAAAGCTCCTGGCGCTTTGCGGGGAACATGGTCTGATCATTGCAAATGGAAGGTTTGGAAATGATAAGGGTTTGGGGGAGTTCACTTGCCTTTCGGGCCCAACTCCAAGTGTTGTAGATTATGTTCTGATTAATACGAAATTTGTACCTGAATCGATTGGTATTGATGTACTAGATTTAGTTGGATCTGATCATAGAGCTATTAAGCTTGAGCTGAACACTGGGAAGCTTCAGGATGTCGTTCCTCGAGTTAGAAATTTATCTAATGGGGAGCTTAGATTAGAGGGCTTAGGAAAAAGAATTAGATATGATTTAAATGATAATGATTTTGAAACATTTAAAAGGGAGCTTATGAAGTTGTATGTAACAAATAAGTTGAAAGCGTTAGAAGAAGATGGAAAAGATATACATGGTATAATTATGGAGTTAAATGAAATAATTTGCAGTTGTGCAGCATCGTGTAATCTGAATAAAAATGAAAATAAAAACGAGCTATATTTTGATTTGGAGTGTAAGTTAATGAAAGAAAAGGTCAGATACTTATTGAATCTTTTAAAAGAATGTGATAAACCTGAAGAGCAAAGTTTAAGATTAGCCGAATATAAAGATAAAAGAAGAGATTACAAAAGGTTAATTAAAAGGAAAAAAAAAGTTTGAGATTAAGAAGAAACTGGATATTGCAAATTATTTTAGAAATAAAGATTTTAAGAAGTTTTGGGGTTATATAAGGAATGATATTGGAAATGAAAAAAGAATGACACAGGTGGCTCCAGACGCCAACTCATGGCCTGATTACCTAGAAAGCTTGGAAGGTGATTGCGCAGAATTACAAGAGGTAACACATACCATAGAGATGGTTGTTTATCCCATGAAGGAACATGATTATGATTTAGGAGGGGAAGTGAATAATGATGAGATTAAGTTTGTATACAAGAATTTAAACGGAGGTTTGGCTGCAGGTGTCGATGGTGTACCACTAACTCTATTTAAGAATTTTCTTTCAATTTTTAGGTAGACAATTGTTTTTATTTGTAATAAGGTGTTAACTTCAGGACAATGGCCAAATGAGTGGAAGAGATCATTGCTTATGCCGCTTTTTAAGAGAGGTAACCCTAAGTTGCACATAAATTATCGTTTAATAGCGCTAGTCCCTGCTTTAAGTAAGATAATGGAGAAAATACTAGATACAAGGCTTTCTAAATGGTTAAATAAAAATAATATAATACATGAAGAACAAGGAGGTTTCAGAACAGGGTACGGGACGGTAGATACAATATTTATTTTAAAGGCATTAATTGATAAATACGGAAAAGGAAAAACTTGTCTTTATGTGGGATTTCTGGACCTCCACAAGGCGTTCGACAGTGTCGACAGAGAGCTATTAAAGGATGCCCCGGTTAGAATTGGCCTCCCTCATTTGTTTGTGAGGTTGATAGTGAGTATGTATATTTGTGTGAGTGGAATCCTGTTAGTTGGGAACAGGTTTTCTAGGTTTTTTAATATTAAGCTGGGTGTAAAACAAGGCAGCACTCTTTCTCCTAAATTGTTTAACATTTTTATAAATGATGTTGTTGATTATCTAGAGAATAGATGGGCTCCGAATGTTAGTCTAGGGAACCATAAACTATCACTACTATTATTTGCAGATGATATTGCCTTGGTGGCTAGCACACCCCAAGATCTGCAGACGCTTTTGAGTCTTATAGATGATTATTTGCATATGAAAAAACTAAGGCTGAATGTTGAAAAGAGTGAAGTTGTTATTTTTAAAAAAAGGAAAACAAGTGGCGAAGATAATTATAAATTTAAATTTAATAATGAGGAACTTAAAGCAAGTAAAAGAATAAAATATTTAGGATTTGTTTTATCGGAAAATTGAAGTTTAAAGAGTCATGTTGATGAATTAATTAATAGAGGTAAAGTGGCCATGTCTGTAATTTTTAGAAATCCGACGATAATGGGAATTAAAAACCTAAAAATGCACAAAAGAATATTTATTACAAAAATTTTACCAGTATTAGAGTATGGAGCGGAGATTTGGGGCGGAGAAGCGGCACAGAAGTTGGAGTCCCTCCAGCTCCAGTATTATAAAAGACTATTTGGATTACATCAGACAACTCATTCACAGGTTCTGAAAGGTGATATGGACCTGTTTTCGTTAAAACTACGTAGGTCTATTTTGATGCTTAGATTTTGGTTGAAGATCATTAGGTGTAATGAAGACAGACTAGTAAGTGCTGCTTATTATCAGATGTTGAGCTATGATTCGAAAAGGTCGTGGCCATCCCAAATTAGGTCATTACTAAAAAGTGTGGGAATGGCTTACTTATGGAATGACGGTCTTGGTTCCCCTGATCTACCAACAAATTTAGTAAGCCAGGTACGATTTATCTTAGAGTGTCAAGAAATTCAATATTGGCAAGGGCTGGTTTTAAATTCTGCTACATTGAATCATTATAATCAGGTTAAACCTAGTTTTGGAGAGGAAATTTATTTTAAATTCAATTTACCGGCTATGATTTTATGTCGATGGATTCAGCTTAGGGCGAATTGCCTTCCAATCTAGAGCAGACAAATGGTGTTCGACAGGGGGACAGTACATCTTGATGGTCGGTATGTGTGTCCTCTTTGTAGGGATGAGGACGAAGATTTGGACCATTTTCTCCGAAAGTGCCCGGTGCTCTTTGATTTAAGGGAAAATTACTTACATGGGATTGTTTTGCTGCTTCCAAATATCTTACAAAGTAGTAATCCAACCACAATATTTCGTATTGGTGCGTACATAGAGAAGGGATTAAAAAGAAGGAAATGTTTTTACAATTAATTATTATTAATTATATGGAATTAAAGTTTTTTTTTTTTTTTTTTTTTGTATTTTAACAGAAGGTATTTTTCGCTATGTATTCATGTTAATGTGTGTTTGTAATTTGCTCTGTTGTAATTTTTCTATTTTCATATTTTTTGTGTGTATATGGCTCTTGGGCTTTTTGAAATACACGATCTATCTATCTATCTATAGTAATTCTGTCAATACCCCCCAGTGTAACATTTCCCCCAGAATATTCACTCATCTGAAATTTCCCTCCCAAAGGAAAATTCTCCCCTTAGAAATCCACCCCAAGCACAACTTTCCCCCTGGCTAAGGTGCATCTTTGCACTTCTAAACGTTTTATGGAGAGTCCGTAACTACACGAAGTCCATGCTAGTGTTTCAATAAACTCAACAGAAACTTTATGAGCGCATGGACCTGTAAAAATAAAAACATCTTCTCATAACATAAATTGTCCTCTAAAAACAATTTGGATTTTTTTTAGTGGTCTAGGCTATTTCTTTTCAAATCTTTTCCCTAATTAATACAGCTTAAATGGATTGGCTTATCAACACACTCTCCAACCCCATGGCATTTGCATGCTATGATAAGCAAACTTATGACATCACTAACGGGTTTCCTAAGCAGGTCAGTTATATAGTAAACAAGTTTAAATGGATGAAAAAGGAATGTTAAAGGAACTTTAGAAAGCTTTTTAAATATTTCTAAAGCACTAATAGATAGAGCGCTACAAATATCAGAATCGACTTTAGAGGACAATTTATGTCATGGGAAGATGTTTTTGAAACCCCCCTTCCCCCCAAACTCAAAATTCTACGTTAGAAGCTTTTTAAATATTTCTAAAGCACTAAGAGAAAGAGCACTACAAATATCAGAATCGACTTTAGAGAACAAATTATATTATGGGAAGAAGTTTTTGAAATCCCCCTTCCCCCCAAACTCAAAATTTTCCAAAATTCTACCTTAGAAGCTTTTTAAATATTTGTAAAGCGCTAAGACAACGAGCGCTAAAAAAGAAATAATAGACTTTATATAAAACATTTTTTTATGGGAATATGTTTGTTAAACCCCCCTTTACCACAAACTAATAAATTTTTAAAAGTCTAGCCTTCTTTTCCATGGGGGGGGGGGTGATGACACCAGCGGTTAATTTATTTGGACAGTGTGAATGCCTAAAAAAATTATATCTATGTAATAGGGCCACCCACAAATTAAATAATAATAGCAAGGTATCTAGAAATGTTTTTAACTAAAAAAAAAAAAAAAGAGAACATCCTTGTATAAAGTAAATGTAATCTTTCATTTAAGTTTTTTTTTTTTGAACAGACATCAGTGCCGACTCGAAAGCATTACGGTTTCTACCAAAGTTAAATTTCTGCAACCTGGGACTAAACAAGCAAAATGATTCAATTTTCTACTGTCGAGGCAGTCTTAGAGTTGTATTAAAACCATAGCATGTTATTGAGAAGCAGGAATTGTGATAACTGTGGCCAGATTTGCGTAAAATATAGAAATTCGTTTTGTTGCCAGAAGTCTAGGCTTATACCTATCCGAGGTGGCCGCGAATATTCTCAGGTAAAGTGTAATTTTTCAAAATCAATCTATGACAAAACATGGATGGCTGGTTCACACCTTTCTCTGCTAAAAAATTTCTGTTTTTTGATGATTTGGCTTCAAATACCGCCTCTAAGGGAGAATTTCATGATCAAAAATGTTATTTGTTGTAAAAAAAACGATTTCGGATTGGAGCCAGTTCTGAACAGAGGTTTGTATGTACATATGTCATTCAAACTCCGCTCCTTTGGGAGGAGAAGGAGTCATTGTTGAGATAGATGAAGCCAAATTTGGGAAGCGTAAATATAATCGTGGTCGGATTGTCGCGGATGCTTGGGTGTTTGGTGGAATAGAGTGAAGAACTGTTAATTCATTCATGGCTTCTGTGCCGGATAGAAGTAGTGCCACGTTGTTGGGAATTATACAAAACCGAATCCTGCCAGGGACAACAATTATCAGTGACTGTTGGAGGGCCTACGATTGCCTGGCTAGCCAGGGTTATTAGCATTTACACATCAACCACAGCATGAATTTTGTTGACGCCGCAACAGGTGCTCACACAAAATATCGAAAGACACTGGCTTGAAGTTTGAGAAAATATACCAGCATATGGCAGAAGAGAAGAACATATGGAAGGATATCTAACAGAGCACTATTTCAAAAAAAATATTTCAACTCCTCGAGAATGCACCATTTCATGAAACATATATCGGAGCTTTATAACCCCAACTAATTTGTTTTTTATGGGTATTATTTACTAGTTAATTTTTAAAACGTTGTAACAGAAAATATGGCAATTTACGATATCTAGCCCCATTTGTTCTTAAAGCAATCCAAATGTTTTTTTCCAAATAGTTTAGTGTAGCAATCTTCATTCTTGAAGCTACGAGACGTTATTGAAATGTAACTAGGGAGGGGGAGAGCGGGGGCGGAAGTAAATATTTAACTATAGAATAATTGGTACTTGTGCATTATAAATAACCCACCACCATGCACGACATAAGTTAAGTTTGGTTACTGCTAATGAAATAAAATAAAATACGATGAATATACTAGTTTAGAAACAAATTTGGGCAACATATTTGCACAGTAGGGGGTGGGGGTAAATTATAGCATATATTAAATACGTAACCTAACCTATGTACCTTTTTCCCTCTCTAAACCCAAAAAAACAACAGTTTAAATATTGTAAACGCAATAAGAAATCACGCTTTTTGATCCATTTGTCTAACAAATACCCGTTTGTCTGGTTTCCTTGTACAGTCTATAGCGGTGGGTTATTTATAATGCACAAGTACCGAATAATCTATATTTGTTTTGATTATTTTTTTTGGAGACCCCTTAACATTTTGAGTTGGGTAACCACATAAAACATATTCAAATAGCTTAATCCTATAATGTTGAAAAATTTTGCTTTTCTTTTTTACATCCGCGATTCAAAATATGTAGAAAATGCTGGAACTTATATAAAAATTTTCTTTCGAGGGTGGAAAGGTTAGCTGCAGGGGGATTTGATAGCTGGGGGTGGGGGAGGAGGGGGACTAAATAGGTTGAGTCACAAGTTCGAACCTTAAAACATACAGGGGTTAGGACGTACTATTTTTGTTAAACAATAAAAACTTTAGCGTAAAGAGCGAGGCGTTGAAGAGGGGACAGCCCCTTTCATATACGGAATAATTTCTGTTCGTTTTAAGTTTTAATGTCGCTCCTTATTTTCAGTTTAAAAAACTTGTTTTTTATCTAAAGGCTGCAAAAACGGGAGTTTGGGGGGCGGCAGGCCCCCCAACTGTACCTCCTAACCCCTGTCCGTTTTATCGTTCGAACTTGTGACTCAGCCTGTTTAACGTAAAACGTAGTAACGTTAAAAACGTAGTTTTTTTAAAAATAATTTCTGCACGTTTTGTGTCTTAGCGCTTTACAAATATTTAAAAAAGCTTCTAAAGTAGAATTTTGGAAAATTTTGAGTTTGGGGGGAAGGAGGATTTCAAAAACATCTTTTAACAACATAATTTGTCCTCTGAAGTCGATCTTTATATTTGTAGCGCTCTGTCTATTAGTGCTTTATAAATATTTTGAAATATTCTAAATTAGAATTTTGGACAGTTTTTAGTTTGCGGGAAGGTGGATTTTAAAAACCTCTTCCCGTGATATAACGTGTCCTCTGAATTCGATTCTGAAATTTGTAGTGCTCTATCTATTAGTGTTTTAGAAATATTTAAAAAGCTTCTAAAGTAGAATTTTGGACAATTTTGAGTTTGGGGGGAAGGGGGATTTCAATAACCTCTTCCCGTGATATAACGTGTCCTCTGAAGCCGATTCTGATGTTTTTAGCACTCTATCTATTAGTGCTTTAGAAATATTTAAAAAGCTTCAAAAGTAGAATTTTGGAAAATTTTGAGTTTTGGGGGAAGGGGGAGTTTGGGGGGACGGGGGATTTCAAAAACATCTTCCCATAACAATATTTGTCCTCTGAAGTCGATTCTGATGTTTTTAGCACTCTATCTATTAGTGCTTTAGAAATATTTTAAAATCTTCTAAAGTATAATTTTTGAAAATTTTGAGTTTGGGGGGAAGGGGGATTTCAAAAACATCTTCCCATAATATAATTTGTTCTCTAAAGATGATTCTGATGTTTGTAGCGCTCTATGTCTTAGCGCTTTAGAAATATTTTAAAAGCTCCTAAAGTAGAATTTTAGAAAATTTCGAGTTTGGGGGGGAAGAGTGATTTTCCAAACCTCGTCCCGTGATATACTGGGTCCTCTGAAGTCGACTTTGATGTTTTTAACACTCTATCTATTAGTGCTTTAGGAATATTTTCAAAGCTTCTAAACTAGAATTTTTGAAAATATTGAGTTTGGGGGGAAGGGGGTTTTCAAAAACATCTTCCCATAACATAATTTATCCTCTACAGTTGATTCTGATGTTTGTAGCGCTCTATGTCTTAGCACTTTAGAAATATTTAAAAAAACTTTTAAAGTAAAATTTTGTAAAATTTTGAGCTTGGGGGAAGGAGGATTTCAAAAACATCTTCCCATAACATAATTTGTCCTCTTAAGTCGATTCAGATATTTGTAGTGCTCTATCTATTAGTGATTTGGAAATATTTAAAAATCTTCTAAAGTAGAATTTTTGAAAATTTTGTGGTTGGGGGGAAGGGGGATTCCAAAAACATCTTTCCGTAAAAATATTTGTACTCTGAAGTATATTCTGATGATTTTAGCACTCTTATCTATTTGTTCTTTAAAAATATTTTAAAAGATTCTAAAGTATAATTTTATAAAATTTTGAGATTGGGGGGACGGGGGATTTCAAAAACCTCTTCCCTTAATATAATTTGTACTCTAAAGTTGATTGTCATGTTTTTAGCGCTCTATGTCTTAGCGCTTTAGAAATATTTTAAAAGCTCCTAAAGTAGAATTTTAGAAAATTTCGAGTTTGGGGGGAAGGGGGATTTTCAAAACCTCTTCCCGTGATATACCGTGTCCTCTGAAGTCGATTCTGAATGTTTTTAACACTCTATCTATTAGTGCTTTAGAAATATTTTAAAAGCTTCTAAACTAGAATTTTGGAAAATTTTGAGTTTCGGGGGAAGGGGGATTTCAAAAACTTCTTCCCATAACATAATTTATCCTCTACAGTTGATTCTGGTGCTTGTAGCGCTCTATGTCTTAGCGCTTTAGAAATATTTAAAAAAACTTCGAAAGTAAAATTTTGGAAAATTTTGAGTTTGGGGGAAGGGGGATTTCAAAAACATCTTCCCATAACATAGTTTGTCCTCCGAAGTCGATTCTATTATTTGAAGCGATCTTTGACTGAGTACTTTTGAAATATATTAACAGCTTCGAAAGTAAAATTTTGTAAAATTTTGAGGTTGGGGGGACGAGAGATTTAAAAATTGTATTTCCGTTAAAGAATGTTTACTCTGACGTCGTGTGGGAGGTTTTTATCTCTCTATATATTAGTGCTTTATAAATATTTTGAAAGCTTCTAATGTAGAATTTTAGAAAATTTCGAGTTTGGGGGGAAGGGGGATTTTCCAAACCTCTTCCCGTGATATACCGTGTCCTCTGAAGTCGATTCTGATGTTTTTAACACTCTATCTATTAGTGCTTTAGAAATATTTTAAAAGCTTCTAAACTAGAATTTTGAGTTTGGGGGGAAGGGGGATTTCAAAAACATCTTCCCATAATATAATTTGTCCTCTAAAGATGATTCTGATGTTTGTAGCGCTCTATGTCTTAGCGCTTTAGAAATACTTAAAAAAGATTCTAAAGTAGAATTTTGGAAAATTTGGAGTTTGGGGGGACGGGGGATTTTAAAAACCTCTTCTTGTGATATAACGTGTCCTCTGACGTTGATTCTGATGATTTTAGCGCTCTATGTCTTAGTGCTTAAGAAATATTTTAAAATCTTCTAAAGCATAATTTTTGAAAATTTTGAGTTTGGGGGGAAGGAGGATTTCAAAAACATCTTACCATAATATAATTTGTTCTCTAAAGATGATTCTGAGGTTTGTAGCTCTCTATGTCTTAGCGCGTTAGAAATATTTTAAGAGCTCCTAAAGAAGAATTTTAAAAAATTTTGAGTTTGGGGGGAAGGGGGATTTTCCAAACCTCTTCCCGTGATATACTGTGTCCTCTGAAGTTGATTCTGATGTTTTTAACACTCAATCTATCAGTTCTTTAGAAATATTTTAAAATCTACTAAACTAGAATTTTTGAAAATTTTGATTTTGGGGGGAAGGGGGATTTCAAAAACATCTTCCCATAATATAAGTTGTCCTCTCAAGATGATTATGATGTATGTAGCACTCTATGTCTTAGCGCTTTAGAAATATTTAAAACGCTCCTAAAGTAGAATTTTAGAAAATTTTGAGTTTGGGGGGAAGGGGGATTTTAAAAGCCTCTTCCTGTGATATAACGTGTCCTCTGAAGTCGATTCTGATGTTTTTAACGCTATCTATTAGTGCTTTAGATATATTTTAAAAGCTTCTAAAGTAGAATTTTGGAAAATTTTGAGTTTGGGGCGAAGGGGGTATCAAAAACATCTTACCATAATATAATTTGTCCTCTACAGATGATACTGATGTTTGTAGCGCTCTATTTCTTAGCGCTTTAGAAATATTTAAAAAAGCTTCTAAAGTAGAATTTTGGAAAATTTTGAGTTTTGGGGGAAGGGGGATTTTCAAAACCTCTTCCCGTGATATAACGTGTCCTCTGAAGTCGATTCTGATGTTTTTAGCGCTCTATGTCTTAGCGCTTTAGAACTATTGAAAAAAGCTCCTAAAGTAGAATTTTAGAAAATTTTGAGTTTGGGGGGAAGGGGGATTTCAAAAACATCTTCCCATAACATAATTTATCCTCTTAAGTTGATTCTGATGTTTGTAGCGCTCTATGTCTTAGCGCTTTAGAAATATTTTAAAAGCTTCTAAAGTAAAATTTTGGAAAATTTTGAGTTTGGGGGAAGGGGGATTTCAAAAACATCTTCCCATAACATAATTTGTCCCCTGAAGTAGATTCCGATATTTGTAGCGCTCTATCTATTAGTGATTTAGAAATATTTAAAAAGCTTCTAAAGTAGAATTTTAGAAAATTTTGAGTTTGGGGGGAAGGGGGATTTCAAACACCACGACCCGTAGCTATATCTGTCCTCTGAAGTTGATTCTGATGTTTATAGCACTCTCTCTATCTGTGACTTGTAAATATATAAAAAGATTATAAGTAATAATTTTAGACCATTTTTAGGTTGGGGGGACGGGGGATTTCAAAATCCTCTTCCCGTGACAAAATTTGTCCTCTCAAGATGATTGTGATGTTTGTAGCGCTCTATGTCTTAGCGCTTTAAGAAATATTTAAAACAGCTTCTAAAGTAGAAATTTGGAAAATTTTGAGTTTGGGGGGAAGGGGAATTTTAAAAACCTCTTCCTGTGATATAGCGTGTCCTCTGAAGTCGATTCTGATGTTTGTAGCGCTCTATCTCTTAGTGCTTTAGAAATATTTAAAAAGCTCCTAAAGTAGAATTTTAGAAAATTTTGAGTTTGGGGGGAAGGGGGATTTCAAAAACATCTTCCCATAACATAATTTATCCTCTACAGTTGATTCTGATGTTTGTAGCGCTCTATGTCTTAGCGCTTTACAAATATTTAAAAAAAACTTTGAAAGTAAAATTTTGGAAAATTTTGAGTTTGGGGGAAGGGGGATTTCAAAAACATCTTCCCATAACATAATTTTTCCTCTGGAGTCGATTCCGATATTTTTAGCGCTCTTTCTATGAGTGATTTTGAAATATTTAAAAAGCTTCTAAAGTAGAATTTTTGAAAATTTTGAGTTTGGGGGGAAGGGGGATTTCAAAAACATCTTCCCGTAACAATATTTGTCCTCTGAAGTCGATTCTGATGTTTTTAGCACTCCATCTATGATTGCTTTATAAATATTTTAAAAGCTTCTCAAGTAGAATTTTGGAAAATTTTGAGTTTGGGGGGAAGGAGGATTTTAAAAACCTCTTCCCGTGATATAACGTGTCCCCTGAAGTCGATTCTGATGTTTTTAGCACTCTATGTCTTAGCGCTTTAGAAATATTTAAAAAGCTCCTAAAGTAAAATTTTAAAAAATTTTGAGTTTGGGGGGAGGGGGGATTTCAAAAGCATCTTCCAGTGAAATAAAGTGTCCTCTGAAGTCGATTCTGATGTTTTTAGCACTCTATCTATTAGTGCTTTAGAAATATTTTAAAAGCTTCTAAAGTAGAATTTTGGAAAATTTTGAGTTTGGGGGGAATGGGGATTTTAAAAAAAACTTCCCATGACATAATTTTTCCTCTGAAGTCGATTCTGATGTTTTTAGCACTCTATCTTTTAGTTCTTTAGAAATACTTTAAAAGCTTCTAAAGTAGAATTTTAGAAAATTTTAAGTTTGGATAGAAGGGGAATTTCAAAAACATCTTCCCATGACATAATTTGTCCTCTAAAAAGCATTGGGTTATTTTTACTTGTCTCTCTTGTCAGATCCTTTCCCTAATTAATACAGTTTAAATGGTCTTATCAACAGAGTTGTTTGGCATGTGCCTGCTACCCTTAAGGGTAAGGGTTTCTGATAAGACAAGTGTGACATCACAACAAACCTGGTTTCATATACCATAAAGAAAGTTGGCATGGGTTGAAAATTAAATGGCTTAGGAATTTAAATAGGATTTTGGAATATATTTTAATGAACAAGGTTAAACGCAGAAGTTGTGTAAGGTAAGCAGTGATTTATATTTATGATAGTAATAAAGGATGAAATATAAGTTAAAAAAAACTAGTAATGTGCATTAATTGACCCTTATATAGAGGGGGGGATGATTGGAGGTAGGTACTTCAAAGTACCTTCCCAGGACACACCTTAGCATGTACATCCATCCCTGAAAGTCTCATTTTCCTAACCCAACCCCTTTCCAAGATAGCCAAAAGTAAGTAAAGTAGAATTTTACCGGAATTAATTTTCAGATTTAAACTAAGACAATTCTAGGTTGCCTCCAATGTCACAGAATGACTTAACCTAGGCCTAGCCTAAAATGTACATGACAAAATTAGTATTTTTCATTTGAAAAAAAAAACTACCAGAAAATATAAAATGATTCAAAAAGCAGATAAGATCTAGAAAATGATATACAGCTATCTCCTCACGTCTTTAAGACTCTGGCGAAACAAGCTTCAGTAAAAAACAAGCATGCGTTTTTATTTAAATTGATCGCATAAACTTCGCATCTTGGCGAGTTACATACTGCTGACATGTCAAGCGATATAAAGCCGATTTCCCGAAAGAGTGATTTCCGCTCAAAAAGAGTAAAGACCAAAATTTGCGCGTGCACAGTTGACATTGCGCGTACGCCCTTCCACTCTTCTGGTCACGCTCACTCCATTCAAGTCCCTCATTTCACCATAAATTGTCCTCTGGCTATATAAATATTCACCTTAAACTGGTTAAAAATGTTTTGAAATAAGGGCTACTTTTTCAGATCTTTAAAGAATTAGTCATAGGCAGCGTAAGAAGTATCAAACCAGTAGCTGTAAAAACCTTTGGAGGAGCCTTATCCAACTGGAATTTGGAGGTTCTAGAGCCCTTTGTAAGATTCAAAAGTGATTGGAGGGTAACCTGTCTTCCTACCATCCCTGATTTTACAGCCCTCTCCCCAAACACATCCGACCAGAAATTTGAGATAGCAATTTTCTTTAAAATGGTTTAAAGGTTCAATAAATATGCTTCCGGGATAGTACAGCTGCGATGGCCACTACTACAACCCCTACTACTGTGAATACTTCTACGACTACTACCGAAAAGGCTACTACTACCACTACTCTTAAAACTGCTACAACTACAACTACTACGAGTATCACTACTACGACTACTACTGCTACTACGGCTGCTGGTACTGATATAACTATAGGTATAACCACAATCCCTATGCTTAGCACTTCTACGACTACTAAAACGAGGACTATTACCGCGACTATTACTATACCTACATTACAACAAACTCTACTACTATTACTACTACCACCACTGGAAGTACTACAACTATCTCTACCGTGATTACTACTACTGTGACTACTACTACGACTGCAACTGCTACGATTACTACTGTTATAACTACAGCTACTACGGCTAGTACGATTATTACTTCTACAACTACTACTACTAGTACTAATAAAACGACTACTACTGTGACTAATACAAATAAAACTACTGCTGCTACAACTGTTACTACTACGACTACTACTTATCGGCTAAAAATACTATGGCTGCTACCACTATGACTACTACTGTTATGGTTATTACTAATATTGCTACTACTATAACTACTACAGCTGCGACCACTACTACTACGACTACTACTGCTATAACTATTTCTATTATGTCAACTGCTACTACGACGACAACAACTGCTACTACATCTACTACTACTAATACGTTTACTACGACCATTACTACTGCAACAAATAGTAAGACAAGTATTACTGCTACAAGTACTATGACTACTGTTACTACTACTATTAACAATTACTATGGCTACCTCGGCGACAACCATTAGATTACCACCACTACTACTGTCCCTTATTGCAACTATTGCTACTACTACAACTACGAGTACTACGACCATCCCTTTTCCTACTATTACTATTACGACTAGTACAGATGCTACTACTACTATAATTACGACTACTGTCACTACTAATGCTACTAAAACTACTACCACTTTCTAAGCAACGAGCAAGACCAGATTGTGTTTCCATAATGCAAATAAAAAAAGTAAAAACTAGGAATTATTTTAAGACAGGGAATTCTTTTGTAAGTGAATTCTATATTCAAGGGCCGTTATCAGAATATCACAGAAAATTTTGACTGCTGATTACTAAGATATTTATCTGTTTATTTTTAGTATTTATTTTTTATAGTTGTTTTAACTTTTGTTATTTGGGCTACTACTAAGACAGCTGCAAATGCTACGACTTGTGCTACTACGACTCCTAATACTCCAACTAGCTCTACTGCAGCTACTACGACTGCTTTTATAGCTACAACTTTTACAAATAAGACTGCTACAATTACTACTACTATGACTACTTCAGCTATGAATACTACCATTATTTCTACGAAGATCACTGCTACGACTTCTTTAAATATCATGACTACTATTAGTCTCTTAAATTTTTAATTTTATATTCATGGCTGTTAAGATCCGAAAAAAGGTAACATTAATCCGAGAATCAAGGAAAAGCAATCCTGTATCGACAATTGGGAAAAGGACATCCTCTTCAAAAACCCATCAGACTTATCTCTAAAACAACATTTTGTGATTTTTGTCTGCTGTCTTGAAAGAATGAGCCAAATCGCATTTATAGAGATTAAGCATGTAAATTTTAAGAAGAAGCATTACTAGTAGATTGTTTTGTTTAAATTTCATAATCCCATAGTACACGAATTGAACTGTCAACTTCCTTGCCCTGTTTTGGGTCAATTTTAAGACCAAATTTTGTTTTGGGTTATATAAGAAAATATTATGTAGTTTAGCCCATACTAGGCACTGTTGTTTTGTGTTTCGATTTATTAGAAGAAATAAATTTCTTCACTAACAGGTTTCCTTTCCAAGCGTGGTGTCAGGCATATACAACTAATTACTGTACTTTTGTTGTCATCTTCTGTATTATATAGGTAAGATAATTTCAGTGTGCTGTTTTTGGTATCTTTCCTTTTAACATCAATTATGACTGGCCTCACCCAGGTTTCTTTCTAACATGGGCTAAGTTCTTCTGACTTACTTGGCTAAGAGAGATAGCCAAGGCTGTTGTATTTATGGTAGAATTATACATTTGGCTATCTTGGAAAGTGGTTATGCTACGAAAATGAAACTTTCAGGGATGAGTGTACAGGCTGAAATACGGCCTGGGAAGCATGGGCGCCCATAAGCTGAATTCCAGGGGAGGGCAAACTTCGTCTAATTGCTACTTTTAATGCTATATGATAGAAATCTAAGAACAAAAATGTAAAAATAAGGCAGCAGCATTCAGCCAGGGGGGGGCCCGGCCCCCCCCCCCCTGTGGGCGCCCATGCTGGGAAGGTATTTTGAAGTACCTACCTACACTCCTCCCTCTAGAGGGTCATGAAATTTGCCTACATGACAGGTCTATACCTAGCCTATTGAAATTTCAACAAAACTAAATTTTACATTAATTTTCAGCTATCAAATTCTTTTTTTCTGGCTTTAGTTCTTAAAATGCAATTCATGTTATTTTGAGTAGGCCTAGGATTTTAAGCCATAGCCTAGGCTATCATTATGTTTTTTTTCCAAATTTAGGAAATGTATTTGCATATCTTTTAAACCTTATACATTAGAGTTGAGCAAAGTTGTGGGTAAAATTCCACTTTAGCTACTTTGGGCTGTCTTGGAAAGGGGTTATGTTAGGAAAATGAAACTTTCAGGGAAGGGTCTACAGGCTAAGGTATGTCCATGGATCATATTTTGAAGCACCTACCTCCACTCCTTCTCTCTCTAGAGCATCCTGAACATTGATGACCTTAAAAATATGGGTATATGTTTACCAAATCATATTATTGACTTATGAATAAAATGAATAGGCCTATACCACTCAATGCCTTTTTTTATGCTCTTTCCAAATAGCCTATAATAATCATTTTTGTTGGAAATTAATTTTATCCCCACCCCTATATACCAATTCAGGATATATAGCCTATTTGCACTTTAGGGGGGTGGGGTAAAGTTTGAACTTACCTCCCATTTACATCTTAAATAAAATTTGCCCCCCCCTAATGTGCAAATATCTACCCTGAATTGGTATATATAGGGGTGGGGGTAAAATTCATTTCTGACAAAAATGATTATTAGGCTATATTTAGAAACAGCATAAAAAAGATATTGAGTGGCATATTCACTTTATTTGTAAATCAATAATATGATTTGGTAAATAGCCTATATACAAAAATGTGTGTTACAAAAATAAAACCTTGCAAAATAGATCTTCTGCTTAAATCAAGTACAACAAACATTTTTTCAGCTTCACTGCTTAGTAACATTCTAGTTGTTGCTTTTCACTATCTTGTAAAGGGGTTAGTTTGGGTAAGTGAAACTTTAAGTAATGAATCCAGGGCCAAAAATATACTCTGGGAAGGTATTGTTAAGCTTCCATCTTAGGCCTAACCCTCTTCTGATTTCTAAGTCTTAGAAATTTGACAACTATACCTATGGAAATTTTGACAAAAAAACATTTTATCTTAATTTTCAGTTATCAGTTTCCTTTTCTCTGGTTTTAGCTCTGAAAATGCAATTCCTGTTATATGGGTATTTAAGCCATATAAATGGTTTTTTCTTAAATTTAGGAAATGTATTTTCAGATATTTGAAACCTCATAAAGTAGGATTGAGCAAAGTTGTGAAGCTGAAAATAGTTTTCTTGTACTTCATTGAAGCAGAAGATCTGTCACTGCCCACTATAGAGAGAAGGAGTGGAGGTAGGTACTTCAAAATATCTTCCCAGGACTTAATTTAGTCTGTAGACACATCCCTTTGTAAATTTTTAGGTGACCCTATAGGCTGATTTAGCTGGAATGAAAGTGAAAACATCATTTAATGCCTTTTTTATGCTCTTTCATAGTTCATTAATTGCTTCTGGTGCAAATTTCATCTTGAGCCCTTTAAGAGGCCCCAAGGTTATTTTATATAAATTATACCATTTTTGAATTGCACAGTTTCAGCAAAAGTTTTGGCAAAGTTTCAAATTGGAAAATTCAGTACTATTTTTGTTGACAGCATTTGAAAGACTTGAAACTAAACTATCATATTTTCTAAACTATCTAAACTATTATATTTTCATCCTATTTTGTTTTATTTCATTAGCATTAATGAAACTTCACTTCTTGCATGTGTACCTGGATTCTAGGCAAGTACTTATATTTCTCTATTGCTTTGCATTTGTTGATGCTTTGTTCTCTTTGTGGACAGGGACCTTGACCTGTTAAATCCATTAGATCTGAGATCTGTTATTTCAGATCTCTTGGACATCAAATAGCATATTAATTTAAAACAAATCATATGAATATGGATAACAATAAAACTAAGAAAATAGGCCTCAATTATCAATAATAACAGACTCTCATGGATAGGCTAGATCTTGTGTCAAGAGTAGGAACCTGGAAAGTGTCTAAGCTCCAAACCTTGACCTTCCCCTTTTCTATAAAATTGTTGAGCCAAAGCTAATATTGTCTGGTATATACCAGGAAAACTGCTTATTGTCTCATGTTCACAATACAAGATCTTGAAAATGGTGGCTATAAGACAAAAGTACCAGATTTTCTAGAGTATAAGTTGGTAAAATATTTCTTTCTTGATTAATTTGCTAGCAAAAAGATAAACATAGCCTAGGCCTGCCACTTGGTACATCTTCTGATGTTTTCCATATCTAGTAATTCTTCCTCTTGCAAATGTACCCCAATCTCTCTAATAGAGTGGATATTGCCTAGATTAACCCTAGGCTGTATTAAAAAGTTTAGGTGTTTGCAGGTCTAGACTATGCTAGGTTTCCATTATTTTTGGGTGACATTCTAGACAAGTCAGTTTTTGCTGTCTTAAAAAGGAGTTAGGTTAAAAAATGGAACTTTCAGTAATGAATCTAGGGTCCAATATACTCCAGGAAGGTATTGTCCAACTACCTATGCTATTTTCTTCTGATTTCTAAGTCCTAGAAATTTGTCTACTTGACATGTCTTATACCTATTGGAATTTTGACTAAACAAAATTATACCTTAGTTTTCAGTTTCTTTTTCTTTGGTTCTAGTTTTGCCATAAAATTCCTGTTATTTGAATAGAATTTTAAGCCATTTCAATGGGTTTTTTTTCTAAATTTAGGGAGTGTATTTGCAGATCTTTGAAACCTCATTAGTTGGGATTCAGCAATGTTGTGAATCTGAAAATACTTTTCTTCTGCTTCATTTAAGCAAAAAATCTATTTTGCAACGTTTCACTTTTATAATACATTAAGGGTCACCATAGGTCAGTGAATGTAAATAGTCCATCTAGTCCATCACTCCACTAGAGAGAGGAGTGGATATAAATAGTTCAAAATATCTTCTTAGGACCTACCTTAGTCTTTAGATCCATCCCTGAAAGTTTCATTTTTCCTAACCGAATCTCTTTCCAAGATAAAGAAAATGTAGCTTGTCTAGAATTTTACCATTTTTGTGTTGCTTTCTTCCCAACATTAAATTCATATTGTCAATAAAGTTGATTTAAAACACCCCATACCAGTGAGTCTTAAATTATTTATTTATGTGAACAAATATTGAGCTGAATGTCAGTAAAAATGCTTTCTATAGTTGCATTCCAAAAAATGGACATTGCCTTGACTTCAATATGAAACCAAAATTATTGCATTGATGAACTTAGTTTTATGAAAGAATAAAAAAACAAATAGCTTGTATGAAAATTATGCATCACATCTTTTGTTAAATTTTGAGAGTACAAATGGAATATATTGGGATGAAAATCAGGGAGCATACAGTATAAAAACAATGTCAATACAGAATTCTTGTGTCAATAGAATTTTCAGACAGTTCATGGCACAAATAAAGAAAGACTTGTGTCTATAGTGACTTGAGACTCTAAAAAATTAATTTATTGCAATAAATGTTCAAAGAATTTTAGTCCTTTAGTGATTCCAAATATATAAAATTTATTAACTTTAGAGTTACCCATAAGAAGTTTCAAGCCTAAGAAATTTTGTATAACTTGAATAAAATGGCTAAGGATCCCATATAAGGAGTGCAGTTTTTGTAAAAATTGTAGCATTCTATTCAGCAACTCCAAGAACTTAATTGTACAGGTTTCCCTGAGAAGTTTATAATAGAGGAATATGTTTATACAGTTGTTGTTTTCCCTAGGGGTGATTACATTGAAGTAAAGGTTATAGAATATCAGAAGAGGGATTGTTCAAACATAAGAGTCCAGGGGTCCTTGTGCCCTTTTAAGTAACAGCTAAGAGTTCAGCACAAGACAGTTCTCATTTCTGCCATTCTGTGCCTCCAACCATTTTGAGGATGTATAGGTCTTAGTATAGAATTACCTTAAGCAGTATTCACATGCATGTCTAGCTAAAATCCCATGTCTAGACATGTGTCAGGCCAGAAATTAAGGTCTAGACAGCTACCAATCACAAGTAAATTTTGGTGCTTTGCTAGACAAGTTACAGCTAAGCATCCAGTTCTAGACTCTAGAACTCCAAGTCTAGGAGTTTTGACTACAGCCAATCAGAATATGTCAAGTTCCGCTGTGTTCATCATCTATGCTTACATTTTAAACTGAAATTTTACTTTTGTTTTCTCATTAATTGTTTTTTCATTTTAGGCAAATGTGCAAAACCAGACATAATAGTATACTAAGTTAATTGTTTGGTATGTCTTATGCGTTATCTTGTGACAGTAAAAAACAGGAATTATAATTTTGAAAGTTTTGCCTTCATAAGCTCTCTTGATTGGCTAGTTTGTGACAACTGTAATCCATTTGAAATTAAATTTGTAGTTTTAGCTAAGCACTGAATTCTTCTTTGGAATGGTAGTTGCCTAGACATTGATTTCTGGCCAGACACAGAGATGACAAGTGAATGCATGTTCATTTTGGGCCCTTGATAGGGCCCCAAAAAGTAAAACAGTCCATAGTAACCAACTGTTAAAGAGCATGTTTCTAAAAAAAAAACTGTCTAGTGAGAAAAAAATTGCCATCTTTAGCTGATTAAGAAATGGTAATCTTTATTTTCCTGGGTCTTAAAAGTAAAATTTTATTCTTAAAGAAAAATTTCAGGAATTTTTAAAAAGAACATGGAATCCCTTCAAAATGATATCACAGCAAAACTGATGTCATTTTTGTGGAGTTTTGGCTCTTTTTAAATGTTTTGCAAATTTCTTTTCATGCTAAACATTTTACTTTTGAGAATAATCATGATTCCTGAGTCAGTTGCAATTGACTTTGTTTGTCTAGCCAGTTTTTGAGCCCTTTAAAAGGTAAAGACTGTTTCCTCCAGGAGCAATTGTTTTATTATAAAAGAGCACAAAAAAGGCCTCAAGTGATGTATTCACTCATATCCAAGCTAAATTATGTTGTTAACTACAAATTTATCTTGGCTAATAGTTAGTTCTAAGCTAGTTTGGATTATCTCCAACTCTGTCACAATTGCTTAACTTTATGTGCTAGAAACCTGGAACTATTCTCTGCCAAGCTGGTGTTTGTTTTTCTTGTAACACAATATGGTCTAGACCAATGCTTCTCAACCAATTTTTGGCAGTGTTTTGCCTAGGCATTTCTAAAATCCTGAGGTGCCCTTGTAATATTTAAATTTTGCTATTCAAATTTTTACATGTATTCATTCAAAGGAAGCTTTAACTTGGTATGTTGGAAGCAAGCTTTAACTTGGTGTTGTATGCCTAACTTGGTATGTAGGTCATCCTCTAGGTATATTTTATACTAATGACAATATTGTTTGAATACACCACCTTTTATACAATGTACAAAATCATCGCAATATTATCATGTATCTTCTTTGCTATTTAAATGCATATGAATCTGATATTGTTCAAATGATTTTTTAGTTAAGGTTAGTTAAGGATAAAACATAGTAAGCCAAAGGGTGCATATCCCACCCATGACCCACCAAAATATTGCCATGCACCACTGGTGGGGCCTACACCCCATGTTGGGAATAATGGTCTGGACTATTAAAATTGCATTTAATTTTATAGTTTTGATAAGTTTACCCTTTGTATTAGGCTAGGAGATACAGTTAAAACTTTCTGGGAAAATTTTGATCTGTATACAATGAGATTTTGAATTTTTGGTTTGAGAAAGTGGGACAAACTCAATCCTCATTTTTTCATAATTCTCATGAAATACTAGGGTTCTTTGACATGGCGAATTTACTTGTATAATTTGTGCCCCAATTTAATTACTCTGTCATGAGTTTTACTTCTTTTTATGAAAGCATAACTTAGAACTTATGGGCACTACATATTTAAGTAGCTCTTTATACAATTACTATTATTATTTTATACAATCAGCAGTACTAATATTATAAAGTAAGAGTTTTGCTGTTTAAGTTTTTGTACAAATCTATATCATAGGGCTGCATATACGACTGTCTAGGGGTGTGTATTTCCCAGTGAAATGGTTATTTTATTAAGGAAGAGCATAAAAAGGCAAAACTTAGTGTCAGAAAACACACAAAAATTTAAATATAAATACAACAAACAGGTCTATGGCCAGTAAATGAAAACAAAAAAACAAAACACAAACATATACTTTGCCTGTATCTAACAGAAATCTTCAGCATCAAACTAAAACTAAAAAATATACATAAAACTAAAATAGACTAACCTAAAAATATAATATACAATTACTTAACATTTACAATTTGAAGCTATCTTTGTGAAACCACCTTGCAAAGTAACAGGATTAAACATTTAAAAATAACAAATGAACAAGGAATAAATTATTGTGACAATACTTTTATGCAAAGCTTTTGATGCTGCTATTTGCTTAGGTTTATTATTTGAATTATTTGAAAAAAACTACGTTTTCTAAAGAGTTAAAGAGGCTGAGTTACAAGGTCGAACCTTAAAACGTACAGGGATTAGGAGGCACAGTTGGGGGGCTGCCGCCCCCAAACCCCCACTTTCGCAGCCTTTAAATAATAAAAAAAAAATTTAAACTGAAAGTAAGGAGCAACATTAAATCTTAAAACGAACAGAAATTATTCCGTATATGAAAGAGGCTGTGCCCTCCTCAACGCCTCGCTCTTTACGCTAAAGTTCGTCTTTCTAAAAAATCTTTTTTTAAACAATAAAAACTTTATCTTAAAGAGAGAGGCGTTGAGGAGGGCACAGCCTCGTTCACATAAGGAATAATTTATGTTCGTTTTAAGTTTTAATATTGCTCCTTGCTTTCAGTTTAATTTTTTTTTTTTTATTTAAAGGCTGCGAAAGCGGGGGTTTGGGGGCGGCAGCCCCCAACTGTGCCTCCTAATCCCTGTACGTTTTAAGGGTCGACCTTGTAACTCAGCCTCTTTAACTCTTTAGAAAACGTAGTTTTTTTCAAATAATTTCTGCACGTTTTTGTACAGTTTATTACTTATTATTGCTTGACTAACTGTTAGCTGATCGTGTCAGGAGTTGAAGTTGGGGGGCTGCCGCCCCCAAACCCCCCGCTCTTGAACATTCTTGTGTTAAGGCTTTTAATTCCTGAATACTCAAATCACGTCGTACAGGGTGCCTCCTAATCCCTGTACGTTTTAAGGTTCGAACTTGTGACTCAGCCTCTTTAACAGCCCCCCAACTGTGCCTCCTAATCCCTGTACGTTTTAAGGGTTGACCTTGTAACTCAGCCTCTTTAACTCTTTAGAAAACGTAGTTTTTTTCAAATAATACACATAAACAGGTTAGACATGCTTTGTTATGAAAATTGACGCGCAGATATTTCCATAACAAAGCATGTCTAACCTGCTTATCTGTATTATTTGAAAAAAACTAAGGTTTTTCGTAAATGTAAATTCGGGGGATAATTTTTTCGGTCTGAAAATATCAAAAGGCCCTAACAGGTCAAATTCTGCTTCGAATGAGTCCTCATTCAACCGGATCCGTTGCCAACTGTAGCCTGTAGGCGTGGCTAAGAAAAAAAAAGAGATGATGAAGTTTAAGTGGCTATATTTGGTTTTTTGAAAACAGGGAAGGAGTGATCGGATTGAGCTGAAATTTCGAGGATAAGCTCCCGGGCCCTAGGAAAGCTTAACCTTTAAATTTCAGCCCAATCGGACAACGTTAACGGGGGGCTGTGGTGGGAGGGTCCAAACTTCCGGCCCAGTTTACCCCATAAAGATAAAGTCGGAGGAGGATGAAATTTTGCAAGTTTCTTAGTTTGAGCTTGGGCTACAAAATGCGATTACCGCCGTCTCTCTGCAACCTCTAGGACCTGAAATCGCTTAACATTGTGGTGGGTCGCCTCTTTATAGAGGCACAAGTGTGCCTCCTTGACTAACCCTTGGGACATTTTGCAATACTTTATTTTTATTGTTAAATTTGGGTTCATTTTTTAAATAGTATCAAACAGTTTGTGGTAACAAACTGTAAGCAAGGAGCAACCCAGCTCAATAGTAGCCAAAACTCTAAAAAACGGAATTTTAATACCAATAAATACATGAAAAGTATTAGATTTTTATGCTGATTTCAAATATATGTGTTTCATCAAGTTAAGTCTTACCCATCAAAAGTTATATGCCTGAGAAAGATACATGCCTGAGAAAATTTTCCTATTTTCGAAAAAAAGGGGAAACAACCTCTAAAAGTCATAGAACTTTAATGAAAATCACACCATCAGATTCAGCATATCAGAGAACCCTCTTACAGAAGTTTCAAGCTCCTATCTACAAAAATGTGGAATTTTTAATTTTTTTACCAGACACATCATGGATGCATGTTTATTTGTTTTTTGTTTTTTCCCCAGGGGTGATTGTATTAGGCCCGTTTTTTAGCTCTAAGATCTTACATCTTTCTGCAAAGACTATCGTTTTTTAACTCATCTTTGTTCTAAGATCTTACAGCTCACTGATATTAGCAAAAAGTGTGAAGACCGCCACTGTTTTGCCCTATAGAATAATGAGGAGAGAACTTTGATGATCTGCTCGTCATTGTTCTCAGACCGCTGATCAGAGCATAGTGATGAAAGATATTTGCACAAAAACGACCAAAGATATAAGGTCTTTGTTCAAAGATTTCGCTTTTAAGTGTTTTCTGTCAAAAGGTTTAACACCTTAGCACATTGATGAGTGAAAAAACAGGCCTATTTATTCAGTAGTCCTGGAATATCATGAGAGGGCTCATTCGAACGGGAAATAAAAGTTCTAGTGCCCTTTTTAAATGACCAAAAAAACTGGAGAGCAATTTGGCCCCCTCCCACACGCATTTTTTTCCAAAGTCACCCAATCAAAATTTTGAGATAGCCATTTTGTTCAGCATAGTAAAAATCTGACAAATATGTCTTTGAGGATGACTTAATCTCCCACAGTCCCCAGGGGAAGGGCTGCAAGTTATGAACTTGGCCCATTGTTTACATATAGTATTGGATAATGGGAAGTATGCAGATGCTTTCAGGAGGATTTTTTTCTGGTGGGGGGGGGGTCAGAGGAGGGGGTTATGGGGGAGGATGTTTCCTTGGGGGAAGGGACGTTTCTATGAATGAGGTAACAGATTTCCCAGCATTATTTAAAAAACAATCAGAAATTAAATAAACAAGTTTTTTCAATTGAAAGTAAGGAACAACATTAAAACTTAAAGTGAACAGAAATTATAAAGTATATAAGGGGGTTCACCCCCTAGTCAATATCTTGCTCTTTAAGCAAAAGTTGTTTTTAGTACTTTCAAAAGAGCTATCTATTCTAATTAACCTGCCTTTGTGATTCAGGGGTTTGTGATTCAAACACAATTCAAACTTTAGTATAAAGAGCAAGGTATTGACTAGGGGCGAACTCCCTAATATATGTAATAAAAACATACAAATATAGAAGTTCGTGATGTAAGTTTATTCGTAAGTTATGTCATAACAAAATTTCGAGAAAACCATTTAGTAAAAAAAGGTAAAATTAATATGCAAATTTTGTTCTAAATATTCATGTACAGTGACCCAAATCAAAGTTGCGTTAATTCAAAAATGTTCAGAAATTAAATAAAAAAACAAGTTTTTTTTAACTGAAAGTAAGGAGTGATATTAAAGCTTAAAATGAACAGAAAGCATTCGGTATATGAAAGGGGCTGTCCCCTCCTCCACGCCTCACTCTTTATGCTAAAGTTTTTTATTGTTTTAAAAAACAGCATTGTGAGAAAGAGCCTAACTTTAGCATAAGGAGCAAGGCATTGAGGAGGGGACAGCCCCTTTCATATACCAAATAATTACTGTTCGTTTTAAGTTTTAATGTTGCTCCTTACTTTCAGTAAAAAAAAAACTTGTTTTTTTTATTTAATCATAAATAGGATCAATATTTATATTCCCAGTATCTCTATTAATGAATAAACCTGTAAAAATATGTTTTTTATTTCTAATGCCTCAAGAGCCAATTGCATGAAACCTTTATCATTGGAAATGGCTGTTGCCTCCTCAAACTGCACAAAATGGTGCAAATTAAAAAATATGTTCTGCTAAGGCTCAAGTGAAACTTTGTGGAGGTTTTGTAAATTTTAGAGCATTATCTATTGAATTTTGGTGCTTAATAAATTGTTCCACAAATTGCTGTTGTGTTTGACCAATATAAAATTTCCTGCAAGAGCAGAGCAAGGGATGCTATAAACTCCACTTGACAAAATATTACGTGTTATATCATTTCCAGAATTTAGAAAGTTACTCAATGGCCTGATCGATTTAAAACAAGTTGCAATATTATGTTTCAATAAAGTTTTATTAATTTTCTCCCCAAGGATTGGTATGTAAGGTAGTGAAGTGTATCTATTGGAAATTGTATGGTCCAAAAGTTGAGAACCTTTGTTTTTATTACCTTTTTCATGCTTAATCTGCCTATTCTGTATTATTTCATTTACAAATGTTCCAGGATACCTGTTGCAAAATAAAATATCTCTCAAATACTATAGTTCACTATCAATATACTCTGGGGAACAAATTTTTAAAAACTATTAACCAATGATAAGACTGTTCCTTTTTTTTACTGAAATTGGGTGAGATGAATCAAAGACTAAATACATATCATTATGAGTTGGTTTCTATAAATTGAAAAAAGTAAACCATTATCACCCTTTATTAATAAAATATCTAAATAGGGTAGACTATCTTGTTTTTCTAGCTCTGGTGTAAATTTAATATTTTTGTCAAACCTGTTTAAATGGTTGAGACAAATTTAAGGAATCCAAACCATCTTCCCAAAAGCATAAAACATTATCCATAAACCTACCCCAGAAGCAAGGAGACAGACGAAAACACTGAATAGCAGACATTTCTATCAAATCCAAAAATAAATTAGCCAGGATTGGACTTAAGGAGCACCCATTGCTAAACCCAAGACCCGTTGATAAAGTTCTCCTCTAAAACCAAAATAAAAGGAATACTTGTTTACCAACAAGACCAATTTCATAATGACTTCAACATCCAGGCTTGCCAACGTTACATCTTCAATCAATTCAAGATGTCTGTATTTTATTTTTTAATATGAATTCACCCTTTTAACATCACAATTGGTGTACATAGATACAAAATCAAAAAGGGAAATTTCCCTTTTTCTCTTGTGGGAAATTTTACATCAGTCAAATGCACCAGCAATTTGTGGAACAATTTATTGAGCACCAGAATTCAATAGATAATATTCTAAAATTCACAAAACCTCCAGAAAGTTTCACATTAGCCTTAGCAGAACATACATTTTTTAATTTGGACCATTTCGTGCAGTTCAAGGAGGCAACAACCATTTCCAATAATAAGTTTCATGCAATGGACTCTTGAAGCGTTAGGATTAAAAAAACAACAACATATTTTTGCAGGTTTATCAATTAATAGAGATACTGGGAATATAAACATTGATCCTATTTATGATACTATTTTAAAAAATGAACCCATATTTAACAATAAAAATAAAATATTGCAATATGTCCCAAGGGTTATGTCAAATAATAAACATAATCAAATAGCAGCATCAAAAGCTTTTATGTTGCAATAACTTATTCCTTGTTCATTTGTTATTCTAAAATGTTTAATGTGAGGTGGTTTCATGAAGGTAGCTGCAAATTGTAAATATTAAGTAATTGTATATTGTATTTTTAGGTTAGTCTATTTTAGTTTTATGTATTTTTTTAGTTTTAGTTTATTTTTTTCTTTATGTTGAAGACGCCTTGTTAGATACAGGTAAATTTTTTTTTTTTTTTTCATTTACTAGCCACAGCCCTGTTTGTCATATTTATATTTATAGTTTTTTGTTTTTATTCAAAAAGTAGTGTGTTTACCTTCTCCCTATGTCAGTAATAGAATCATGTATGTATTTACCATATCAGACAGCTGATTATTACTTCAGCAGTTGGATCACTGAAAAATATATTAAACCACCTTGAAAGCATATTGTTTTGCCATTTGATTTGTACAAGTTTTCTTAATGATTATGACCTCCCATGACATTTGAGGATTTTCTTCTTTTTTGGCCTAAGTGACTAAAAAGAATGGAGGTCAGATACCCCCTCCCCCTTTTTCCCAATACATCTGATCAAAATTTTGAGCATTACTTCTTAAACTGAGAGGGATATAATTTTGCTGAACCTATAAAGCCTTTTCAGTAGAGGCACAGATATGAGCTTGTGAGCACTTTCAAGCTATTCTGGGCTGTAGATTTATGCCTAAGGCTCATTTGCCTACTTTGACAACTATATGATAAGGGAAGCTGCCTCTAAAATCAAGCCTCCACTCCTTCTTTAGCATAGATTGAAATTTAGCGTAGTTTGGATCATTCCTTGGGAAATACCTTGTTAAGGTTTACATCCAAGAAAATCAGCCTCCAAGCCAAACTAGAATTTGCTTTCAGCATGAAGACATGCATAGACTTGCCCACAGACTCTTCAAAGTTTTAAGGAGGGACAAAAGGGGGATAGGAGCTTGCAAGATTTTCTAGGCCCTAATTTGGACAGAAAATTGTTTCTTGAATATTTTATTATTTGCAGTTACAAATCTTTGGAACTGCCATGCCAAGGTATAATTCAATAGAAGCAGACTAAAACAGGCTCGTTTTTTTTCAAGTTTCCAGCAGTTTTTTTTAGAGCCTTTTTTGAACATTGAAAAAAAAAACTTACATAGCAAGTCAAAGAAAAGAAATGGTTTCTTTTCCAGTGGTGTTAATTGAGGGAGAGGAGTGAAGGATCATGTGCCCTCTAGATTTGGAAAATTACTTTTTTGGGATGTTTTCATCAAAACATTCCTTTTTTGGTATTTTGATTATAGAAACTGGAAGGAACAATTCCCCCCTGCTAGATTTGTAAAAATACTTTTGCCCCCGGGGGGACTAAATTTTTATGAAATGACATCACTGAAAAGAGATTACATTCCCCCTCAGTACTATAGCCTCTAGTATCCAGTTTCGTGGCACATTTTTGTCTCTTAATTTTTAGCATACAAAAGCCCTAAAAAGGGCTTATCCCAGATTTGCCTCTCAATTACTCTTACTATCTGTCATGGCTTTTTCTACAATTAACCATGACTTGATGTCTACTGCAAAATACTTGATTTCAATTCTGTTTTAATTTATCAATACTTGACACATAATTCAGCAGCTACTCTGAACTAGGTACAGTGCTACAGAATATGTGAGAAATAATGGTGTTGTATTGTAGACTAATGCTCTTGAAGACTACCAATGCTTTCAATGTGCAAATATTACCATGTTTCAAAATTGTCATAAGTTCCCAGTTTTCCACCAGTAGTTCAAGGAGCAGAATGATTACAATTGAAGAAAAAACTAAAAAAGTTAATGGCTAACTTCTTTTTTGCATTATTTGCCCAATGGGGCTTTTACTTTCATTATTTGAGGAAAGACGCAAATCCAGCAATACAAATTCTTTGCGTATGGTAGTTCCTTTGTATTAAACTTTATGTTAATGCAAACTGCCTGTTCCAGAGATTCACTTGTTCTTCTCACAAAGCTATTCCTGTACCACTTCCCTCAATAAAAAAAAGTATTTTTTGCAGTTTGAAAAAAGAACTAAAAAGCCAGTAGACTATTTTCTTTTATTCCTGAATTTGCAGGATATTCCAAAGATTTGCTTAATTGTATCATCAAGCTATTGCTGTACCACTGCCCTCATTAAAGAAACAATACGTTAGGAAAAAGAGCTAAAAACATAGTAGACTATTTTTTATTCCTGAAATTACAGTGCTGATATTTCTAAGTAAGCTGTTATGCTTCTATTCTTTTTCCTTATGCCATTACAAGGTTGTAAATGTCTGCTGAATCTTCTTTTGAAGGAGTCAACAGAGAAAACCTTAGGGATAATCACAGTTTATATAATTATCCAGTAAGCTTATTGCAGATCATTTCTGGTCTTCGTTCTCGGTGCAAACAAAAAGCTCCTCCCATTTCTTTCTTCACTTATGGATCAGTGTGTTTGCGTCTATCAATGAGAAATGTTTACAAACTGCATTATTCGTAATAGCGAGTTTCCACTTGTTTCCGATTGTTTCGCGTCTGACTTGTCTACCCGTGAAAAGATCTGATGCCGCTTATGTTTCTATCTGCAAAAACGTTCTCCGGAGCACTCGCACCCCGGTCCGGGTTTTTATAATGGGTGAGATAGAGAATGATCATACTGGATAATTATATAAACTGTGGGGATAATCTTCAGGAAAATAATCCCAAATCTAAGTGCACTGTTGAACAAATCTGTTAAGGGGCATCACTCTAACGTACACAATTGTTGCTCCAAAAAAAATCTGAATACACTAATTAGGTTTGTTATTACTACAAGGTTATTGTAGCAACAAGTCACCAGATGCCAATGCAGCAGCGTGTGCTCTCCTCTGCTCCCTTCTGTTCTAAGCTTCACTCTTTACTCTGTTGGGAAGTTCTAATTTCTTTACAATGCTATATTGTTTTATTTTGTTTGCATCTTTTTGAATAGACTAAAATTGAAGTTTTTGCATACTCTTCCTCTTGTTAATGCTACCAAGATAGTATTGGTAGATTTTAATATTGGTTTGTAATAATAATGAAATTACAACAAAGACTATACATCTTTTCCATCATAAACAACAAATAACAAGTAGAAAAATAGGGAATTTTTCCATAGGACAGTTGAATTCCAGACTTTAAATAAATATTTTGACCCTGTGTCCAAAATAGTTAGAATTCTACTGTCTTACACAAAAGAATTCCCTATTGTTGGCAGCTTTTATTCTCTGAGTCCTTTTACCATAAATATAAATGCTTTTTCATATTAATTTGCAGTCATTATTTCAAAATTAAACAAAGCTAAATTTTCATGATCTAAATTACCTAAATAGGAATTTAATAGCCTACTCTATAAAATTTATCTACCAGAGAAATATATTTCAATAAATAAATTTCTAATGATACAAACTTAAAAAAGAACTGTAGTTCTTAGAAAAATACAAAAAAAACTACTGTCTTTCTTTAAAACAAACTCACCAAACTAACATATATAATAGTATAATATGCTATATATAATTATATATAATGACTATCAGTAAAGCCTGTCAGAAATCAGTAATTTTAAAGAAAAAAAAATTATCCAAAAGCCATTATTTGAATCCTGGACCAGTCTGCACATTTCAAATAGTCTTGCATTCACATTATTGTTACCTTAAATTGTAGCTATGAGCAATCTAAGGGGTTCTCCTTGTAGAACCCCAGAATGATGACTTGAATTGTATACAAAGTTCATAAGTGACTAGGTGCTGTTCCGTGTTCAGTAGCATCCTAAATAATTTACACTCTGGAGAACCACTCAGCATCTAGCCTTCATCTGGAAACACGAACAGATTCAGCAATAATTGTTTCATTTAATAGTTTGTTCCAATTGTTCATAATGCATGATGAAAATACTTGAGTTACAGACTCTAGATATTGTAGACTGCTTGACAAGTTTCAAGTGATGACCTCTAGTTCTTGAGTTGGTACCAACAGTAGGGGATAATGCTGGGAGAGCATTAGCCCTTAATAACTTTTAGCCTAAAATGGTATCCCCTCTATTTCTCCTGTAAACAAGTGTAGGGAGATTCAGCTTTGACAGTGTTACAGGGTAGGAAAGCTCCTGCATGCCAGATATCACTTTAGTAGCATGTCTCTGTGCATCTTCAAGAACTTTTATGTCTTTTAAAGTAAAGGGAGGCAAGAGATATTCCAACTTCAAGCTTAGGATGCACAAATCCCTTTTATAGAAGACTGATGGCTTTCATGGCACTTTATTCACATTATTATGGCACTTATTTATTCTTTTGTGAGCCAATGCTCAAAGTCTAGCTAAATTAATTATTATCCTGTATTATCAGGATAAGCTCAGGAAACCCATCGATTTTTATGTATAAATACTATATTCATATGGTGACAATCAAACTCAATAAGTCCTACTACCTCAGTCAGTTGAGTGTGTGATAGTAATCTATCTTTCACCATCCTACTCAGCTCCCAGCTTTCACAACTTGCGAAGATTGGGCAAGAAGAGCACCATAAGGTACCCCAAAAGAATGCTGGTTGTGTCTACTGAGAGCTTTTATCCATATCAATTCTCGATTCTCTTTGTCAATAACTTCTGTCCCTTTTGCAATCCATTTTTTTTTCACTTCCCTAATATGTTGAGGGATAGCGTCCTTGCACCCTTGCTGCCTCCGTCTTCTATCAAATAGGGACTGTTTTGTTTCAGCTGTTGCCAGGTAGGATATTAATCTATCTTTCATCATCCTACTCAGCTCCCAGCTTTCACAACTTGCTAAGATTGAGCAAGAAGAGCAGCATCCCCATCATGCTTCTTTAGTCAAACCACCCAAAACCACCACACTATCATAGTCATCTATTAACAAATATAAACAAATATCACCCCAAATCTTATCAATTTGAGGAGCAAATCAAGGAAAAAGTTGGGTAAAACCTTTTAGGTTATCAAGGTCATCATAGACCCTAGCTGATTTCTCCAAATTCTTCAAAGTGTCTCTGTTCTCGTTCAACATTGCTTTTTTCCATGCTAAGTTGTAGTTTGCGGTACCTTTTGTTCTCCATTCAACTTCTTCAATTCCAGCTCCTCCTGCGGAGAGCGTTATTGCTCCACCAGCTCTAAGACTGTGTGGTGTCTCTCCAGCTGATAGCCCAATCTCCGTTAACATAATCTTCAGGGACCTATAAATGGTTGCATAATCGATGGGCTTATTTATGAAGGCATTGCCTCTTATTGTCCTAAACACGAACCCGTATGAGAGCGATAAGCCACATTCTGTTGCATAACTAAGGTAGTCTTGCAAAGCTTGAACCAGGCAACATTTTTCATCCTGCGTCCGGAAAAGAGTAAATGTATTAGAATTTCACTGCCTCAGAGTTTTCCCAAACGTATGGTTAAACAACAGACCCTCTTTATCCGGGAAGAAAAGGATCTCTTTACTTTTAGTTAGAGCTAAATCTGAGGCTCTATCTCCTCCAAAGAACTGTATAATAAAGAAGGCTCTATTACGTGAACATGCTAAGGCACCTGAATAATCGCCCTTTGTTTTAAGCAGCACGGAGTTAGACCACAAATGTATTGACAGCCTTACCAGTTTCCAAATTTGAAAAGGTATTGATTGTTTTGGAGTAACTGAATGCTGAGCCTGTTGTGCTCTGATAGCTGCTAAGAGAGACCTCACTTCGTAAGTCTTGGCTGGATTCCCTGAGCCTGATTCCTCTGACCAGGTTTTGGTGCAGCCCACAGCATTGAAAATTGCAGTAATATGTCCAATAAGGGAATCGACTGTCCTTGCTGCCAGGGTCCTTTTACATCCACAATCTGATGGACGGGTTGCTAAATTTGGGCACTCAAAACGATGCAAAATAGTTCTTCCCTTTTCTTCTCTCGATATCAAAAAGAAAACAATATTTCCAGGTAAACAGTTTGAAAGCGTTTTATCAAGACCCCTAAAAAAGTTCTCTAGATCCTCCTGCAATCTTGATTTCTGTTTCCCATTGGGTGAAGTCCAGAGCAGATCAACCAAATCTTTTCGCCTGGTTTCCCATCTTATAAGGTTATGTTGGGTATGAATCTGCAATCAAAATCGAAGCATTTTAGACTTTGAATAATTTTTATTTATCAAAATCATCATTTTTCATGAAATACAAATACATAATAGACTTGCATATGCTCTAAAATTATAAAATTTGACTCTTACTGCTACTAGATCACTTATCAGACCTTTATTATCTTTGAGATATCCCTTCTTCAAAGGAAAACGCAAAACCTTCTTATCTCTTTTTTTCCCTAAGGGCAAGAAATCTTCGGCATATGTTTATATGATGGGCCATCATGGTGCTTCTTTTTTAAAAGAGCACAATTGTGACTTTCACATGCATGCTTAGCAAATGAACATGTGGGATCATACAAAATGGGGGGAAACATAATAATTTTCCAATGGAGACAATTTATGGGTAAAGAAATCAATTCCAACTGTACCAGGTGGCGGATATGGTGAATAGAAACGCAATGGAACCCCTTGAAGATCATGCTGAACATTTGATTGGAATGCCATTAAATCAAATGTGTGCCCCCTCCCTTCACCAAAAGCTTTTTGCACTTTAGACCATGCCCAGCCACTAAGCATACAATGTTGTTTCTCAATCAATCTTGAAGGCGCATCAGCAAGATTCAAACTCGTGGGTACATAAATCATATTCAACCAAATATTCCATTTTACAACTGATAGGAACAGTTCCTTCATTATGTTGTTAAGATCCCCAGCAACACCCCTGGACAAGGTCCAGCTATCAACAACCGCTTTGTTATCCACCTTAGCTATCACCCGGGAATCTCTGACCAGTTCTGAAACAGCTAGGATGGCGTTTAAGACAGCTTTTGCCTCTTTTACATGTATAGGTGAAGTGTTAAATCAGAAGGTGCAAAGTAATCAGAAAACTTCACAACTTTATTCGTGGGTGATCTAAACGAGCTGTTAAATAGAAGAAGAAGAAACGAGCATGTCCATTTGTAGTTGCTCGCATCCGTAAAAATCACCAACTATTTGTGGGCTGTACTCCTCCAAGGGAAAACCCTTGGTGAAGCTTTTAAACATCCCCAAAATCTTATCTCTTCAATCACATTTTCTGGTATTTTTCCTCCTGGCAATTTTTCTTTCCCAGCCTCCCAAACACGAGGAACAAGATTTTATAAAAAGACGTGCATGAGGGAAGGCAGGGGTGAAGCTTACTACCTTTCCTATAAACCTCTGCAAGTCTTTAACCTTTACATAAGGTTTACCAAGGAGCTCAATCCTCAAAGTTTCAAATTTCTCCACCTTATCCTCTGGTATTATAAAGGAGCCGCTTTTAAAGTCAATAAACATGGAAAATGTTTCACTTTTGAGGATGAATGTAAGTTTGATTTATTTGATATAAAAAATCCTAATTTTCCCGCCAGCGATATTACGAATCTAAGGTGTTGTTCTCCCACAGAGTGAGAATCGGGGCCAGGTGGGATGTAATGAAACGCGTCATCATAATACTTCCCTCCCCATCCCCCCGCTTTCCTGTAAATAAGGGTTGGTATTTCCGAAATTTCCGCATAAACATATAGAGATAACCTAGAGCCAAAAGTCACCACAGTCCAAACAAAATACCAGTCTTCTTCGTCATCTACGTGTACGCCCGGGTATTTAAATCCAAGGTACGTTCTGCTAGTTGACCTGACAAAAACGTGGTCATAAGCACTATGTTCATCTACCAAAAAACCTTCACCATACACATTTAAATATGGTTGTATATCCAACAATGTGTCTAACGAAAATGGGAGATCTTTTATCCATAAATTCAAAATCGTTTCATCGTGACATAGCCTTGGTTTCTCTGGTTCTATAGTAAGTCCCATTACCAGTTTTGGAGTGTCACAATATCCTACCTTTCCCCATGGCAGCACTGATCCATTACGAATCCATGTTATAACAGTTTGTTTAACAAAATACTGAAACAGGTCCACTGATTTTGAATTAGGAAATTCTGCTGGAACTGGTACAACTTAATCATAGAAATTCCCTCTATAGACACCCTTATACGGAACAAAGTAAGCTTCTAAGTCAACCATATTAGTGATCCAGCCTAAAATTTCTTCTGAATGTGTGAACCCTATCGCTTGTGAGACTTCTTTCCAATGCGATATGTGATTCACTAAATTTCCGACGATAAAACGTCGAGTGTCTAGGACTACATACTCCTTTCTTTGATCCAAATGATCAAAACTCATAAGTGGCTTGCATGAGGGTGGACAGGGGTTTTAACCGGACTCCCTTGTGCATCTGTCCATGTCTCTGGTCCATAATTTGGGATCTAAAAATATTTATCTTTTAGACGTTTTACATATTAGCAAAACTGCTATGGATTTTAATCTTTCTCAAAGGTCTTCGTATTCCTCTAAGCAGTTGTTCCAAATAAATTTTTGGGCCAATTCCTACCTAGCCATTCTTAAAACCTATTACTTTCCTTGTCGTAGTCACTTTGCTATTCAAACTTTTACCAATATTCCCCTGAGGATGCTTAAGATGACATTAACCTGGTATGTTCCTTTTTTTTTTTAGTCCAAATGCAGCCGAGTGTGAAGTCATTCATATTTTTTTTTTTTTTAGATACGCTTTAAAGCATAGTCAGCTGAAGGGTGCCCGTGCTGTTCATGACTCACCCAAATATTGCCATACCCACGCTGGAACTCACGTCTCTAAGGACACCGTGTTTCTGTAGTACGCCTACGCACATCTACACATTTCCACACGTATTTCCGTAACTACAGGGCTCAGTAGGGAAAAATAGAACTAAATATAAGAGAATATATGGGGTAAAAGGGGAAAAAAGAAAAAGATATGATAGTAACGAATAAACGAAGACAATACTGTTTCACTGTTTTAATTGTGGACATCAAACATTCATATATACAAGACCCAGATAAGACTGGTTTAGAAAGAACAGGAAAAGAAACTTTACTCCTCATTTTTTGGTGTGGTTTTTCCCACAAAACAGTCGGCCACCGAATGTGACCCTGAACCACAATTGTAGCATCTTCTGCCACCTCTGTCCCCACGACCCCCCCTGTATCTCTGGGGGGGGGGAAGTTCGAAGATCCATAAGGATTATACCGTGGGTTGGGATTATACGATGGGCTTAAGGCGTATTTAGAGAGAATTGCCACTTGAACCTCTTGGCACTTTTCAAACGGCTGTTTTTTTGTGTGTCAAGTTTTAATTTACTCTTAAGCAGTCTCCGCAATTCCCCGAAAGTCGCTTTCTTCGTAGACGTGCCGATCACATTAATTATGCTATGAACTAGCTCATGCCGGGGAAAACTTACATACGGTAAGAACTGTTCGTACGCCCCCCGATACTTTCCCCCTTCAGGGTCACCGGTTGAGGTTGCTACAGAAGCGAGATGTCTCAAGCGAGACATGAATAACGGGCCAACAAAATCTGACGTCGACTTGGCCAGTTCAAACAATTCACACCTTGCTCTCTCTACTGAAGATGTCCCTATCTGGGATATTAATTCCGCCTTAATTGATTGTGTGATTTGCCTGATTACCTGTTGAGACGGCTGGAAGTACCTTGTTGAGCACGAGGCCTCTCCCTCAAGTTGTTTCGGCACTGTAGTTGATTGGGTACTTTCCCGATTTGGTACCACTATTGGGCTTTGGATAACTTGCTCATGTCTTGCATGATTTTATAGTTCTAACAGCAGCAACAAAAATGTTTTCACCGACTAAAGATCCGTAGCTCCGAGTAAGAGGACTACTGACGATCTTTTCTTGCTCGTCAGCCATTCAGTAGCTGGCCACAACATGGGCGCCCATAAGCTGAATTCTAGGGGGGGCAAACCTCGTCAAATTGGCATTTTTAATGCTATATAAAAGAAATCTCAGAACAAAAATATAAAAATAAGGCAGCATCATTCAGCCAGGGGGGCGGGAGCCCCCCCCCATATTGGCGCACATGGGCCACAATTCCTCCTCCTCGCAAGACTCAAACTTTTTCCCTCGGATTTTTACCTCTGTTGGTTTGAATTCAAGAGACGATTTTCCTTCCTTGAATTTTATTATCGCATCTGAAAAATCTCTGCCATTAATGCACGTCTTCTCATTCACATCAATTGAAGGCATTTCTGCAAAACAAAACGAAAAGGTGATAACTTGCCCACATACTTTGGCTAACGCTTAATCTAGAGTCAGAACTTTCTTTTCATCGTATCTTGACTTCCAGTCATTCCTTATTATCTTATTTCATTCTAATTTCCCGTGTCTCCAAATCTCAGAATCATAGGATTTTTACTCTCAATCTGATTAAATTTAACATTTTCTTCTTTTTTTTCAGCTCCCTTAGAATAAGAAATGAGGCCGGAAAGAAAACTAGTGTATATTTTTTTTTCTTATAGCCTAATTTCAAGTACTTGTTTTGTTATTTTCTTATTTTGTTTTTATTATCTTTTTGTCTTCGTCACAGTATCTTTAGCATTGTTTTTTATCATTTCCCAAAATTTTAATAGCATCAATGCGATAGGCTCACAAAAGATTTATCAACCCCTCCCTTCTTAGCAATGGAGAAGGGCTATTAACCCGTTTCACAAGATTCTCACTTTGTCTTCGAGGAAATATGACATAGGTGAATCGACGCGAGGGTGTCTTGACCGTCACCCGGGTAATTTTTCACAATCTTATGCATAATAAGTTTTCTTGTTGGCAACAGCCTTCTGTCAGCGTTTTAAGCCCCTGGTCTTCCACGAAACCAACGGCTAGATTTAACCGCACGAGACAAACCCACTTTTTTTCTTCTTTACGATCTGGAAACGAAAATATGCCGTAGCGACGATTTTTGCCACTCTACATCAATCATTCATATTCTTCTAGATATTTCCTCGAAACATCTCATTTATTTTCAAATGAGCAATAATCTTGTTTATGCAAGCACATACTTGTGCATCACATTCTATTTTGTCATCCTAATATTCTGTGACTTGAAAACAATACGGGGGGAATGCTCCCTTTCCATCAATTAATTTTTTTTCTATAAGCACCAAAAACCACACCACACTATGTCAAATAACCTTTTTTTTATATGTATTAAGAAATGAAACTCGATTTTCAGCGCCTGGGAAAGTAAAATCTTGATTTTGCAATAGACCAAAATCTGACCTTCTTTCAGGAAAAACCTGTCAGGTTTCTAGATAGTCATCCGTCATGTTGATTCTTAACTTCTTTTGACATTGCGTAACTTAGGCAAGTGTCTTTTACTTGCCCAAGGTATCAAAATGCAAAAAAATATCATTAACGTTCCCTTTAAATGGGAGCAAACGCCCTTATCTGCATATCACCTAGGAAAGTGTTTTCCCAATGTAGCTAGCCTATGTCGACATTATATATACATACATATATACTCAAACAACAACAAAAACAAAACAGATCTTATTGTCTTGAAACTACCGGATCTTCTCCTTTGATTGATTTTAAATATATATTTAAAGATCAATCTTGAAAACATCATTCACACGATTTTTTTTTCCTTGTATAAGGCGAAAAAAGGTAACCATATTTCCTGGGGAAATGCTGTCAGACCTTCAAGGCTATCGTAAGGACAGTCCTAGTAAACTGTTTTTATAGGCATTACGCCTTCCTTTTTTTTTGTTGAAAATTATCTGTCCCCAAAGGATTCTAATCGATTGCCAACTTACTTTATCTCTTATATATACATATATATACATATATATATATATATATATATATATATATATATATATATATATATATATATATATATACATATATGTACATATACGTATACAGTAACACATACATACACGTATATGTGGTTATCAATAATTTCTCAGTAAGGCGACTTGTCTCTTGACTGAGAGACTCAGCAGGCTTAGGCACCTGTTAGGCTTTTTTTTTTTTTTTTTTTTTCAATTAACGTACCCATCTCATATGGGGATAATATACAAGAAGATTGTCACACAGGCTAACGCATCATCCAACTAATCCTAGGGATTACAAATACCTCCCAACTGCCACAAAGGCAAAATTTAGGTTCTTTTCTTCTGCCACAAAGACCAATATAGGCTTTTTTCCTGCTGCCACAAAGGCAAATAGACTTCTTTTCAACTGCCACAGAGGCAAATATAGGCTTTTTTCCAGCTGCCACCAAGGCAAAATATAAGCTTCTTTCCATAAAATATACAGCTTTCAAAAATTCGCCTATATATTTCAAAACAAAATTGAAAATTTATTAGCCACCATAAAAAGGCGCTTCTGCCTTCTCATAATTCTTTGTTGCCACTAAGGCTTATTCATTTCTTAGCTAACTCAGTAAATTCTACTGTCAAACAGACTGATTTTACACTACTGATCGTTTTAAGGTTATATTACTTATTATTTAGTATCAACTTGTCCTAACCTGGCAATGTAAGCAAATCCAACGCTGACCGTCAAACCGATGTGTACTCAACCTCTATCAAATAGGCAGGGTTGCCACTCAGCGGGTTTTTTTGGTGCAACTTTGGGAAGCAAAATAATGTCAATTTTGTATAAAGTGTCATTTTCCAAAAATTTGCAGCTCGCGATGCTTCGCGTCACACGCGCTCATATCAACAAGCTTTTCAAATTCAAAATACTGGCCAATCCGCTTGGGAGCACCTCCACGTGGTTTTCCGCATCTTTAAATTCTCCAACATGAAATGTCGGATCTAATACCATCTATCAACTATAAAAAAGAAATTTTGATTTTACTTAGTCGGTGCTGATTTCCGGCTTTGCGCAGCACTTCCATTCTTCTCAACTTTCCAGCCCCCCTCCTCCTAAAAACCCGCTAAAACACAAATCGTGCTTACTATATAAAATGGGAACTCGTCCCCCAGAGTACTTTCTTCTCTTTTTTCAGAGCAGTCTTTGTTCATAGCGTTAAAAAGGAACGGAAAAAGAAAAGAGGAAAAACCTTCAGTTTTTTTTTCTTTTGAGAAAACGGAAAAAAAAGGTAACAGCAATACTCGTCTACATTTAGAGTTTTTTATCCAGTTTTTCCATAAAATGAACTATCTTGATTATTGCAGTGCATTCGGGTGCTTGAAACTTATCTTTTCTCGGAAAATGCTAAAAAGAATGCCACGGACATAGATCGTTGCTTTAGATGAACCTATGATAAACACAACTAATAGTGGTTCAGACACTAACTCTTTCAAATAATTTATTTGGAAAAAACTAGTGGAAAAACAATAAGACAGCTATATCATCTAACCCGTTTATCACAACCTGAATAGAATAAGTTTCACGAGAACTCTCGCCACTCCCGGTAAATTTGTCTTCAAGATGTCTCCAGGGACTAGGCAATAGGAACAGTCAACTAACATTTTAAGTATCAATATGAAAGCACCTTTATAATTAAACAAGAGCATTTAGAGTATTAATTAAAAAAAACTGTTTCCACAGAATAAGTTTTTCAAAGAAAAGTAAAGAACTTCATTAAACAAAAAACAAGCAAAAATAAAATAAAATAATCTACCAAGCTCGAAACTATCACACATCACCATCGACAAATAAGTTAGGTCAAACCTAACTAAAAACTACAACAATCAACTAATTCAGACACCAAACAAGAAAAAACTAATATAGTTTAGGTGCGGGGCCACCTCGCCTTCCCAAGGCAGGAACATAACTCTAAGGTAGATGAAAGAAATATAAATAAATGTGTATTGTCAGTTTAATATACATATACTGATAGTTAGTAATCAAAATGATAATATTATTTGATTTATTAAAGTTATAAAAGTAAAAACATTTATATTTTTTAAGTAAAGTGCAAATTTTGTTCTGGCCTTGGGAAGGCATAGTGGTTTTGTGCCCAACTTATGTTAATTTCTGCTCGTTTTGGGTTTCATTTATTTAGCAATGCTGATTTGTGGTAGTTTCGAGCTTGGTAGATTATTTTATTTTATTTTTGGCTCATTTTTTGTTTAATTGAGTTCTTTACTTTTCTTTGAAAAACTTATTTTGTGGAATTTTTTTTAATTAATTTCTGTTCGTTTTATATTGACATAGTCTTTTCAGGGAAAAAAGAAAATAACACTTTAAATCTTTTTGTTTTTTAAGACTATAGTTTGGCCTGCCATTTGTATGCTGGAGAAAAATTTTCAGGAATTTTTAACAACATGCACCATTTTAGAAATCTGGACACAAATAGTACTGTTTAACTTAGTTTCATACCTCCTCTAGTTGACCTGAAATGGAAAACTTGATACCATTTGCAAAAAAATCTTTTTACTTTTTTTGATAGCTTGGATACACTTACACTGTTTTGGTTCAGTTAAATTTTAAGAGCAGAAGTAGCCTCGAAAGTTTGAACATAATACCCTCGGTCGTTCTTCGGATACTGCTGAGATGCCTTATTGGGAATTAGCATAATCGCAGTGCATTTTGATTTAATCTTAAGGCAACATCTAGTTTTTAAACATAATGGGCAAATGGGAGGGTGGGAAGGGAAGGGAGATTAGCAGCCCTCCAATCACTTTCGACTATTAAAAAGGGCATCAGCCCTTTCTATTTTCAATCGAATGAGCCCCTTTCGAAGTTCTCACGACAACTCCTTCGGTACGAAGTGCCCTGTTCTAAACAACAACAAAAACAAAAAATATTACTAATCACTTTCGACTATTAAAAAGGGCACAAGCCCTTTGAATTTCAAATCCAATGAGCCCTATTCTGAAGTTTCAACGACAACTTCTTTTATAAAAACCTTATATGCCCCCAGGGCATAACTTAAAACCCTTGCCCTGAGGGCTGTGGCAGAGTATCTTCCTCAGAAACATATTTTCTGTGTGTAAAGCAACAACGCTGAACAAAATGGCAATCTAAAAAGTTTTTATTGGATGTGTTTGGGGGACTGATGGGCATGGGGGGGGGGGGGCTAGTTGCCCTCCAATCACTTTCGACTATTAAAAAGCACATTAGCCCGCTGAATCTCAAATCGAATGAGCTTTTATTGAAGTTTCTATGACATCCCGTTGTATAAAACAGTATATGCCCCCTGGTCAAAACTTAAAACCCTTGCCCTGAGGGTTGTGAGGGAGTGTCCTCCTCAAAAACATATTTTCTATCTGGAAATCAACCATACTAAACAAAATAGCTATTTCAAAATTTGGATTGGATATGTTTGGGTCAGGGATGGACGTGGGGGGGGGGGGCGAGTCGCACGCAATTCACTTTCAAAATTTAAAAAGATCCAAAGCCCTTTGGATTTACAATAAAATGATCCCCTTTTGAATTTTTTATCACAACGCCTTCTATAAAAACCTTATATACCCCAGGATATAACTTAAAATCCTTGCCCTGAGGGTTGTTGGGGAGTCTGGAAATCGTCTCTGTCCTCTTCATTGCCAAGTATTTCGTACCGAAGATCACTGGGTGATCTTCGCTTATCAGTGATAAGAATATAACAATTTCTCAAACACGGATAGAGACAAACACGTTTACGTTTTTCACCGCACAGAAAGATTCTTGCACCCAATAATTGCCGCGCGCGGAGTTATTTTTTGGCTGAAAAAATTCTTTTTTTGTAAAATAGTGCTACTTAGCAAAAAAAATGCCACTTTTGCTAAAAAGTGTCCTAATAGTGTCAGGTGTCCCGAAAAGTGCCATTTTAAAAAAATGTGTCAAAAGTGACACTAAAGTGTCACCGGTGGCAACCCTGCAAATAGGGACTGTCTTGATTCAGCTCTCGCCGGGTAGGATAGCGAAGAATCATCAGAAGGTCATGAACTCAAGGCTCATTTGGTGCTTTTCTATTAGAAAGTTGAATTTTGTAATAAAATAAAATAAATTGCTAAAGAATAATGCTAGGCATTATGAAGAATAGCATCATTATAACACCAAAATACCTTTAAAATCAAATAATTATTTTAGTTTGTTTACTGTACTTTCAAGGAATAGCTCAATTTTTTGCAAATTTTTACTATTCAGACTATAAAAATATTCAAATTACTGTGACTTCTCCTATACCAATTCCAAACCATTTTGAGTTTCTTGTATGGGCGTAATCTGGGATTACTAGAATTATAGTAATTAGTATACAAGAATTAGTAATTATGGTATGTACACTATATGTATGAAAATATAATTTAGCTGGATAATTTTTATTTCTTAGCCCTATTGCCCAGACATTTTTCAGGGCTCTACCAGGATTGCCTCTTATATGGACCATTCCCTCAAAGACACCTTTGGTAGGCATGATTTCTGCATTTGATCTTTGTAATTGACATAAATTGCTTAAAACTGTAGTTAACTGCAACCAAATTATAATAAAAACGTAATTTAAATTAACCTTGCTTAAAGTAATGTCTAGGCAAGAGTAAGTAATTCCAGCATTAAAGTATAAAAAAGATATGGACTTCATTTAGTTTTGCGATGCTGGGGACATGAATAAATGCTGTTTATATTCAGTGAATAGTGATCTTAAACTTTCCTGTTTATTAGGGTACTGGAAACCACTGGGTTAAGGTGTATTGTATAACAGGGCTGTCACGTATGGCGGGTGAGGGGGATTCTGTCCCTCTCCCCCCAAAAATGGCTAGTAACGGCCCTGTTATAAATAGAAATCGAAATTTTGTCAAACAGTTATTCATGAAAAACAACAGAAACTGTCTTCAGAGAAATTACTGACAGATTCTTAGTCATTACAGGGAGCTGCTGCATGTTGTTATCAATTTATTCTAATGTAAATGACTTATGCTGATTGTAAAAGTAGAAATAAATTCCTGCAATTAAAAGCCCCCCCCCCCCAGTGCTACACATAATTTCCTAAAAACATTAAGAATATAATGTGACATGAGATGTTGTCTAACAGTGACCTTTTGACCAGAAATTGCTGTTGATAAAATTTGTAAAAATACAAAACAGCAAAGTTCTTCCCACTTTTCAGGAATGATTCTGCTGCCTAAATTCCTTCCCTTCTGCTACTAACAACTCACAACAGCACCAATCCACTTGAAGCCAACACAGCTACGCATGCTCCTCCATCTCCCTATCAAAATCTCCCTACTTACACCCTCCCAGGAAGTTTCCTTTTCCCTTAAATTTTTCTTTAATGACATCCTCACACCCCAACCACTGATGACCTGCTTTCCATTTAGTCTTAGATAGCTGGCTGTAGACGGTTTCCCTTCTGTTAGAGCTAGAATATCCTGTGCTTCACTGTGGATATTTATATGTTTGGTTTTAATTTTACTTCTCCATTACTGGAGGCGTTGGCAAGATGGCTCTAGTGGCCCTTATCTGGTTGTTAATATAGCAACGAATCTTTATTTGTGCAATAACATGTTGCTGAAAGTTTCATTCAAGTTAATCAGCAATATCCTTAGTCTGTAAGTTGTAATTTTTTTTTGTGGAATGAATAGAAACATTAACTGGTAAATCTGGAGCCTTAATCTATGCCTGAAATTTTTATCAATGTAGCACTCAAATTCAATACTGGAGTTTTTCCTCTCCTATGTATATTTATGCCCAGATTGTGTACAGGGTATGAGTTGTTTTGTGCCTCCAAATATCTGAATCTGTCTATATACAGGTGATAAGTGGAGAAAGTAGCTGTTTCTAAGATATCAGATCATGGACAAATCGTTAAACAAAAATCCCCGTTTTGTATCCCCCTCCTCCCAGGAAAAGTGACCAGATATTCGTAGGCACATACAGGTCATAACCCTAGGTGGTTATGTAGATCTGATGTAATGATGATTTGGATCTGATGTTGTTTTTGTGTGGGGGCTTAAAACTAATTACACAACTCCCTCCCATTTGTTAGTTTTGATATTTAAAGCCAGTCTCTACTGGATGAAAGAACTTTAGGGATTTCTATTGCCCATTTTGTTAGAAGATAATTTAGTTTTCTTCTTTTTTTTATACCCAAGTCTAGCAGGAATTTTTTCTGTCGGAAGTCCAACAGGAATCTTGCTTTTCTGAATTGTTGGCAAAATATTGCAATGTATTTGTTTTGGGGCTTTTAAGGTCCCTTTTCTGCAGCCCCTCCCCACTCCCGAGTTAAAATTTCGTTCATACATGCCTGTCTTACTTTGTCGTTAATTGTGTTTTAATTTTTATTAATTTTAATTGAATGAATATTGTAAGTAGGCTGGTAAATTCTACAAAAAAATCAAATGTGAGAAGTGTCATATTTCAAATTTGTGTGTTTGGCCCCTCTTGGTCTTTCCTTTTTCTTATTGCTTTACTGTTCTCTGCTTTTCGTCAACTTTAGATCAAGGTCTACTTCTTGAGGAGCATGCTCGTTTGACACCCTAGGTCCAGCACTATTTTAATAAAAAGCGTCATTTTCCCTTAAAATTTATGATATTTCAGATTTTGCAACAAAGAAGTACTTGTGTAATGATGGTGTCTGCACAATAGTATCTATAAAAATCTTCTAAATGTGAGTGGGTCTGCTGTCTCCCTCTGCCCCTGCTCTTAACGAAAAAGTTACTTTTTTTCAATAATTTGACTTTTCATATCTAAGTGAATCCCATCTCCTTACTTATGTGAAAGATCTTTCATAATAAGTTTGAAAATTTGGGTCTAAATATCGAGTTTTTTGGGCTTTAGACAAAGTTTGCAAAGTTTTGAAGGTTATGTTTGCGGTTTTAGTACGACATAAATTTGTACAAACATGGAGGAGGGCTCTCCCGGGGCTTGTCCAAATACCCTCCTTCATCTAGGGAGGAATGTGTGGATAAAAAAGGATATTTTTTGTTCATTTTCATCTTAAATTTAGAAAACGCGAAGTTTGAACCCTCCCTTAGGGTTAGGAGAGATTTTGCCTATTGTCACTTGTAAGACTTATGATTTAACAAAAAAAAATGTGCTTTCCATTTTAGTGGTTTTTGTTTGTAGTTTTGCAATCCCAAAGCTATTAAGTTACATGCCCCTAATAAGTTTTAAAAACTTGATCTTCTTTTAAAAGTAAATATAAATAAAAATGAATATAACAAATAAACTGGAAGTAATATAATCTGAAAAAGTATATTTTGATAGAAACTTATAATTTCAAAGTCAGAACAAGAAAGTGGTCTACTAAATCTACAGTATTCATGCCAGGGCTGTATCCAGGGTTTTTGTTCAGGAAGAGAGGTGTGTCTACAAAGAAAAAAAAATTGAATTAAAATCAAGTTGCCATCAATCCACCGTGGCTAATTGGAGAAAAAGCCAAGACAGTTGGCATACAGCCTTTTTCAGGAATGTATAAAAACGATGTACAGTTGGTATAAGCATTTTTCAGGAAGGTATAAAAATGATGTCATTTTCACTTGTTGATAGATAGTCTATCATCAATCCATCCATCTTAGGGCGGAACTAAGGTAGATAGTCACATAAATTAGGTATGATCGAAATTTTTGGGCTGACTCATGACGGGCAATGTCGACTGGACTTGTATGCAAAAGGGGGGGACTGAATTTGCTTGGATTCACAGGCGAACAAGTGATCTAAGCACAATAGGCTTGCCTCCTTAGAGTCTCAGGCCGACTATCGTGTTTTAGGATTGACACATGACCAACAAGTCCCCTGGACTCGCAGGCGAATGGGGATACCTGTAATTTTCCAAGTGTTTTGGTAAACAGCACGGGCAAACAGCGGGAGTAGCTAAGACTCAAGTAGAAGAAATATTTGTGTGTTAGCTTTTGGAGAGGCACGCCCGCCAAGAATCTCAGGCAGGTTGACCAAAAACACACCTTTTGAAGTACAATAATCAACATAGATGCACGAAGGGGGGGGGCTGTACATGGAAGTTTTCCTTCAGGGCTAGTTAAAGGAAAAAATTGGAAAAACTTGAAGCTTCATTTCTCTTCCTCCCCTCTCAAAGGCTGTTCCTGTATATACGAACGCCTAGGGTCATATCTAGAGTCGTGCTGAAAAATCTGCCATAAATATTGAAGGAGATCATTATATTTTGATCATTTTCATTCTGAATTTTAATTCTTAGCTAATTTAAAGGTTGCCATTTTGCAATTTTAAAGAGCATATTTGAGTAGTTGTTACTTCAACTACCTTTTCTTTCATTCATTACGTTTGTATTAAAGACCCCCTGGGTAATGTTTTATTTCTTACCCTTCCCCCTCGAATAAACATCTGGATATGGCCTTCTGTGTATCTTTATATGTAACTATGGCTCCAAATAGACTACTAAGAATCTAGAAATTGGAAATATCAGAATTTAATATGTAAAATGTTGCTTAACACTTCCGTCATATTCAAAGGCAGGTTTATTAAGAATTCTTAGCACATCTTATTTTTAATTTTCTTTAGTTGTCTATTTTATGGGCTTCAGTTTGGTCCTCTAGCAGGGTTTTGGAGTTGGTTATAAGTTATAACCAACTCAATCCAGCAAAAAATTACTAAAACTCTGACTCCACACAGAGGTGGATCTAGAGCAAAATCTTTGGGGGGAGGCCAATGTGACAAGGGTACCAATAAGCAAAATCTTAGGGGGAGGCACCAATAATTGACCAAATTGACGAATTTATTTTAAAGAGTGAAAAACAGAAAAAAACGAGGAATGAATGCACCAGAAAAAATCTTACGGGGGAGGGGGGGGTCCACTTAGATCCACAACTGATTCCACAACCCTGTTTAAAGCTTCATTTACTAGTGACTTCCAACTCCATTCAGCAAAAATTTAGTAAAACTGACCTTACAGCCCTGGTTTCTAAATAGCTCATATATCGATTCTTCAAAGCATCAAATATAGAAAAAACGAAGAAAATCTGATGGAAGTTTAAATTAGTTTTAAAAGATGTTCATAATCTTTAGGGATGCCATTCATGTGGATGATTAAATTTTGGCGCTATTTCCATATTTGATATTACTAAATCAAATGTTCAGTTGCCAAAATATAATTACCATTGTAGAAGTTAATGACTTTAGCAGAGATGGAAGTGAAAATATGTTTTTGAGATAATTAAGACAAGGAAGTATTTTTTTTTTAAGAATGGTTCGTGTATGATTTTTGTTGCAATATCCATAGATGAAAATATATTTTATGAATACCTTTTTTTAATACTCATAATTTTTTCTAGGCAAAATGACTCGTTTTGCTAGAGGTGCTGGATCTAAAGCTTCAAATAAAAAAGTACCCCAAGAAGCAACCCCTTGGTCAAAACTGAAGCCCAACAAAAGACCAGTGGAAGAAGAAGAAGATTCTGAAGATATGGACGAAGAAATGGATGAAGAAGTGAGTGACCTTGGCTCTGATGAAGGAGTAGATGGTGAAGGTGATGATGAAGAAGGAAGTGATGAAGATGAAGAAGGAAGTGATGAAGATGAAGAAGAAAGCGGCGGGGATGAAGAAGAAAGCGGCGAGGATGAAGAAGTGGAGATGTTGCCTCAACCACAGATAAATAAGAAGAAATTACAGACTCCTGTAAAGCAAGGGCAAACTCTCGAAGTTACACCTGCTAAACAAGGTCAAACTCCAAAACCTACACCTGCAAAGCAAGGCCAAACCCCAAAACCCACACCTGGAAAGCAAGGCCAAACCCCAAAACCCACACCTGCAAAGCAAGGCCAAACCCCAAAACCCACGCCTGCAAAACAAGGCCAAACTCCTAAACCCACTCCTGCAAAACAAGGCCAAACTCCTAAACCCACGCCTGCAAAACAAGGTCAAACTCCTAAACCCACACCTGCAAAGAAAGTCCAAACACCTAAGCCAACACCAGCAAAAATTGTTAAGACCGAAGGAGACAAAGGAACAAAGACTGTCGAGGCTAAGCATCCTCAAACGCCTAAAGGCACCAAGGAGGCTGTATCTCCAAAACCCACCCCTCATTCAGCAAAAACTCCAAAACTTGAAACCAATGGACTAGAGAAAACGAAAATTGCAGAAAAAGAGAACGCGCCGGTTGAAGAAGATACAGCTGAAGTTAATGGCACGACTGAAAAGAAGGCCAAAAAAGAATTTAAGGGCAAGTGTCTTAAATGTAAACAAACTGGACATAGAATTAAGGACTGTCCTGAAAATCCAAATAGAAACAAATGCTGGAAATGTGGAAAAGAAGGTCATAGAGCAAATGACTGCTCGGCCGCGGGTTATAAATTTGCCACCTGTTTTGTGTGTGGCAACGAAGGACATCTTGCTAGAGAGTGTCCAGAAAATACTAAAAAAGGGAGTAAAGACGAGGGAACGAAAACTACCCTTGGTCAAAATGCTTTTATGTCTAAAAAAGGCGCCAAGCAATTAGCCTCTCTGTTGGCCAAGGAGGAACAGATCTCAGAGCCAACAGCCACTAAAGAAGATGTGGTTTCTGTAGGAAAGGGTGGAAAAACACAAAGCCCCAAGAGAAAGCTGGAACAAGGAAATGTGGCTGGATCAACGCCAGCCAAAAAATCGAAAAAGGGAAAAGTGGTTAAGACGTAAAAAGGCAGACACATTTCTATATTTTGTATGGTAATTGAGTTGTAATTTTAATAAATTGTACTGCTTGACGAAAATTGTGTAAAACTTGCAATAACAGACAAGGGCGGATCCAGGATTTTTTAGGGAAGGGGAAGGGGGGGGGGTCAAAATAGGTTGATCCGATAAACTTGCATTAGCAGCAAGTTTAATTAACGCAAACTTGCGATAATTAAGTAACTACACTACTTTAGACTACATTAAGGGGCTTGCGCCCCCTCGCCCCTCCCCTGGATCCGCGACTGATACCAGATGATATATGTTCAATATTTATTGTTTTTTAATATTAGCCGATCTGTTTAAGCATCTGAGTATAATGAAAAAGATTTTTAAGAAAAAAAAATTTTTCAATGTTTATGAAAAAGAGGATTTTTAGGACTTCTGGAAGTTGTTTCACTTTTCTTTTTTGGAAAATAATTTAGTTTTTTTCCTTAAAGGAGTTTCCAAATAGTAGGAAAAAAAAAATGCAAGTATGCTGCATTGACAATGTTCTAATTTAGCTAATCATGATAAATTTTGATCAAAAGTAAGACTTAAATACCCTTATTCCCTGAGTTTTAGAATGGTAAATTATGGTAGTTGTTGTGGCTTAGTGCCATGGTAAACCATCCAAAGTAGTATTCCAATCCAAAGAATATTAATATATAGTTCTTTGCTGGTAAAAATTCCTTTTAACAAAAAAAGTTAAATTTATAAACGTCTTAGTTTAAATTTAAAGTGAATATTTGTGTATTATACAGAACACAACCACATGGGTCCCCATAAGGGGGCTCCAGCCCCCACCCCCTGGCTGAATGACTGCCTTGTATTTTTATTAATTTAAAAAACTTTCCATAAAATAAGTTTTTCAAAGAAGAGTAAAGAGCCCCATTAAGCCAAAAATGGACAGAAATAAAGTCAAATAATCTTCCAATGAACAAATAAATGAAACTCAAAACGAACAGGAATTAGAATAAATAGCCGAGCCAAACTCAAAACGAGCAAAAATTAACATTACAAGGGCTGACAACCCCCATGCCTTCTCAATACCAGAACATAATTTAGGCTTTAGCCTACTGAAAAAACAAATGACCGTGGGTTGACAATTTAATATACCTATATTGATATTTATTCTTTAAAGTCTTAAATTTTTGTATTTATTTAAGTAAAAAAAAGTGAAAACATTTAAACGTACTTTGTTTTCAGTAAAGCGCAAAATATGTTCTGGTCTTGAGAAGGCATATGGGTTATCAACACTACTAATGTTAATTTTTGCTCGTTTCGAGTTGGACTCGGCTATTTATTCTAATTTTGTTCGTTTTGAGTTTCATTTATTTATTGATAAAACTTCCGCCACGCGTTGACAGTCATTGGCAATTTAATAATTTTTATTTTTCTAGTTATTTGTGATAGTTTCACGCTTGGACGATTACTTGACTTGCTATTTGTATCTTGGGAGAAACTTTCAACAATTTTTAATCCTGACACAAATAGTATTTTTTAATTTAAGAGTATTTTTTTATTTTAATTAAGTATTTTTATTTTAAGAGGGCAGCTGGTATAGCTGCCCTCCCATAAATTTGACTTTTAAAAATGGCAGTTAAACTTCCGATTTCTAATCCAATGAGCCCCCTCCGAATTTTATACGATCACAGTTTCCATAACAAAAAAACGTTATATGCCCTCGGGGCATAGCTTACAACCCTTGCCCTGAGGACTGTGGGGGGGGGGTCTCATCCTCAAAGACATATCTGAGCTTTTAAACTACGTCAAGCAAGATAAATATCTCGAAATTTTGATTGGAAGTTTTCGGGAAAGTGATTTACGTGGGGGAGGGAGGGGGGGGGGGCTGGTTGCCCTCCATGAGCTGTTTTTGATGTTTCTATAATAAGTGCCCTGGCCTAAAAAAAAAAAATAAAAAACACAGTTTGCCCACTTCACTCTTTACTTAGGTAGCGCTGTCGCACTGCCTATGATGTTTTGTGTCGATATTTCAATGATAAATCATTGAAAGTGCCGATTAGACCAGGTAAGCCCCCCCCCTCCACAACTAAAATTCAGCCTATGGGCGCCCATGCACACCCAAGAAGTGAAGTTAGGTTAATCATTTTTATTTCATAATTTGGAGACTAATCATAGTTTACACATTTTGCATGCATCCCCGCTATACTTTAGCCCTCCCCTCCCTAATTTGCAAATACATAGCCCACATTATATATATCCTATCTGTTTCCTAATGCGTCTCAGCTGCTTCAACCCCATTTACCTTTAAATTGAATCAACCTGTGACGAAACAAAAACTGGAAAAAAAGTTACGAGTGGCAGAATGCATTGAAAATATATAATATATTTAATTAAATATATTTCAATGCAGAATGCACTGAAAATATATAAGTCTTAGTTTAGATTTAAAGTTGAATGGAATATGTCATATCTTATCATTGTACTATCTTTGTGCAAGTTCTAGGTCTTTGACTATTTCTAGTTCTATCAACATTTGTTAAATGTTTTCCAGAGGAATTGTCTATGAATAGTCTTAGGGGCTGACCGAATATCAAACAATGAGTTTTAAGAACAATTTGGCTTGAATCAGCTCTCTAGGACCACAATGACAGAAAGGTTAAGATGGCTAGGCCACATTTCACAGATGAAGGATAGCAGATTGCCTAAAGTTTTAATTTTCGGCCATCCATCTTGGGTGAAACTAAATGTATCCTCAGATAGGATGGGGAAAGGTCGTAAGGAAGGATTTAAAGAAAATAGGAACTTCTTAGAAGGGGACAAATGAGATTTTGAACTGATTGAGGTGGAAGAGGACGGTGTGCAGCCGTGTTTAGTTTAGATTTAAAGTGGAATGGACAAAGCCTCCGTTTTATTGCTAGATCTATGTTAGAGTGTGCCAAGACCTTATACAACTGCTACTGTAAACTGATTTTGATCTTGAGGTTTAATATACTTCTCCATCCAATAATGCTGAAGTCTTCTGCTTTGGTCGCAGTCCTCAAATTTTTTGATTTAACCCTGGGTATCTTTTTTCATCCAAAGTGGCCCATTGTGTTCAAAATCTTCTTTGAAGTATCAAGGACAGTGAAAATTAATTCTGGTGGTTGGAATTTGTCAAGTAGAAACCTACATAACCATGCATATTTCAAATATTGGTAACATTCAGGGATTCAATTATCAATTAGAAAGACCTCAATATTCAGCTTTTGTAGTAGCTGGAGGCAAATTAAAAAAAAAAATGGGGTGAAAAATATGCTAAAACATGGTTTATTTTTTAATTAATTACAAATATAATTCATTTAGTTTTGCTTATTTATTTCCACGTCTTAACATGACAGCGCTGACGAAAATGTGATACTGCGCTAATTTTGAAGCGAGCAAAAGATAAATCTTGAAGACTCGAGGTTTTCAGGTATGAATAGACTGAAGATGGGAAAAATGTTTTTATTTTAATATCCCTTGTACTTTAACGGACCTGTTTTTTTTTCAATTCTTTCGAAATGCACTTACCCACGCGCTGAGCCATCGTGATGGACTTGCAAAAAAACTGATGAAATCTGACAAATCAGATGATTCTCAAGATAATGGAAACGTTTATCGTTTCCAAAGTTTCTTCTTTTTCTAACTGCACACTTGTACAATTAGTCAATGGCGCCAATTCACGGAAACGGACAGGGAGGGCAAGCATGTTTTCAACTTGTTTTTTAGATGTAGACAAAAATGTATGTTTCAAATTCGGGCAAGAGGGCGATTTAGATCTCGCCCCCTCCCCAACTGACGCCACTTCAAATAGCTGTTCTTTAATAGTAATTCAAACTGCATCTTTTGGTTTCCCCCCTAAGATTTTAAATTGTGCAGCGTATCGCTTCAAATCCCACCAAGTTATTTCCTAATAAATATATTCTTATAACAAGAATTATCATTTACTTGTTTTTGGACTCGTGCTGAGTTAATAATTTTGACTAGAGAGGTTTTTTTTTTATTTTTATAGCTTGAGCTCAGGGGTGGTTTAGGGGTGCGTGTCCCCCTCCAAAAGCCGAAAGTTGTACTAACTACATTAGTGGAGAGGTTAAAAGTACCAATAAAGGAGCCATAGCTTCGTTGATGCTCCCTCAACACTCACTCTGCATCTACCCCATCTTGAGCTTCTCTTGTGTTTGTACACCTCCAAAGCAAGGCCTAACACCAGTAAACCGTACTAAGACGAAGGAGCGAAACTATAGGGCCGTTCTTTTACTCATCTTTGTCCTAAGATCTTACATCTTTTGACAAATAACGCTTAAAGGTAAAATCTTAGCACTAAGATCTTATAGCGTTCTTTTGCTAACGTCTTTCATCATTCTGCTCTGATCAGCGGTCTAAGAACAATGATGAGTTTATCATCAAAGTTCTCTGATCATTGTTGTATATGGCAGAAAGATGGTGTCCTTCTCACTTTGCTAACATCAATGAGCTATAAGATCTTAGAACAAAGATGAATTAAAAGAACGGAAATCTTTGCTGAAAGATGTGAGATCCTAGATATAAGATCTTAGTGCAAAAGAACGGGCGTTATCCTGGCTGAACTTTCTCAAACCCTTAAAGCGACCAAGTACAAAGCTGTTGAATTGGTTAAGAACACATGAGTTACAGAAGAAAATAAAACTAGGGACTATTTCGAAGTTAACAGGGAGGAAAATGAAGATAATAAAGGATTTGGAAATAAGTTTTAAAAGAGGGGTGCATTATACGTAATCAAACTCGACATAAGCGTAGGGACTGTTCTGAAATCCTAATCAAAATAATTGTTACAAATGTGAATTAGAAGCTCATGGAACAAATGGGTGTTCTTTTTTTTTTGTGATCTGTGAACTAGTTAGGTTTATATAGAAAATAAAAAGACAAATAAAATACAAAAAGGGTAAATATGTGTAATAATCAGGGGATATTTTACCCCCCCCCCCCCAAAAAAAAAATATAATTTCTGAGTCGTAAGCTGGTCGGGAAAATCCAGGTAAAAAAAGAAAAAACATAATATAAGACCGCTAGATGAAGTCTATGGGAGACAAAACCCTTTCTTCTTCTTTATTCTTTTATTATCCTTCACCCTGAACTAAAATTCAGGATATGACCCTGGTAATAATTAAGTTCTTATATGAAGTGTATATAATATAACTTAATGTAAGTTCTAGCCTTACTGTAAGAATGTCTGAAGATGTATCTTTTATAGATACTCTCAGTCAATTTATATAATTCACAAGATTTTTTACTCATTTCAAAGAACCGAATGCACATTTTTTTTTAAAGAAAAATTAAAAAAAAACTTTTGAATACGCTTTTACCTCAGCTGAACCAAAGAGTAAAAATAATCTTGATTTCTGAGACCTAGGAAAATGTAGATTTTAAAAACTAAAAATTACAGCGTTTGGTTGTCATGACAAATAATCTATTTGAATATTTATAAATCATTTCGTGTTGAATTCCCAGTTTTTAATTTTGTTCTAAAAATTTAGATTTTTCCAGCTGGAAAGCCAATATTTTCTGTTTCAGTATATTTTGAGATAAGTGTTTTTGCAAAAAATTTCTGATCTTTATTTTGATTCTGTAGTGCTTGGTAACTTATTTTAGCACGAAAAATGAAATATATTCATACTCACTTCAAAAAGTTTCTACTTTATACTTTTCAACATCACTTTGAAACTTCGTGCTAAACTTCAACATCACTCTTAAACTTCACGCCCTGTCTATATCCATCTTCAACAACAAATAGCCACAACGTTAACTACATACAATTAATTCTTTAGTATCACCTGTGTACAAGTATTTTATTTTTTGGAGATATAAACCGGCATTTCATTGTTTTTTTCTTTTGAAGGTGTAAACTGGTATTTCATTTGGGTTTTTTAAGATATAAATGGGTATTTAATTTTCTTTGAAAATTTAAACCATTTACATTTTTCTTTCAATATTTGATTGTCTAAAACAGAAACTGTTAAACAAGAGCGTTTTTGTTGAATTTTGATTAGGGCATTTCGAAGGATAAAAGTTTGGTTAGTTTTTTGAAGATTTAAACAGGATATAACTGATTTAACCAGGATTTGAAGATTTAACGGTATACAATTAATACTGTAACCTTAGTGAGTATTATGTTTTCTTTTAAGATGCTTGATCATCTAAACAAAAATAGTTAAACAAGACCGTTTTCAAATCGAATGTTGAATTTCACATTTCAGAGGATAAAAGTTTGGTTAATAGTCTTTGGGTATGCTTAAGGCAATTCACAATGAAATTTTACTAACAGTGAGATTTAGCTAGCCCTAATTTGAGCCAATCAGAAAAATCTAGGAAAAATCTGATTGGCTCAAGCTAGCAATAGTTAAACCCTGGTACTAGTAAAATCTTATTGTGCATAGACCTTTAGATATAATTCTTAGGTAAAATGGACTTTTAAATGACTTCTGAAATATATTGTGAAAGGATATTTTTATATTTTAGTTCAAATGACTCGTTTTGCAAGAGGAGGTGGATCTAATGCATCAGATATGATGTTGTCTCCAGAAGCAATCTTTTCGTCAAAATTGAAGCCCAAGGGCGAAGAGGTAGACATATTCCCAACTGAAAAGCCTGTAACCCCTAAAATTAATCCTGCAAAGCAAACTAAAACCCCAAAATCCGCTGCTAATGAGGTAGAAATTTTGAAACCAACGTTTCCCAATCAGATTAAAACGCCCAAAGCTACGCCTATAAAGCAAGCGAAAACTCCCAAAACTCCACCAACGAAGAAGAGTGCGACGCCTAAGTTCACGCCTTCAAAACATAGTAAGATACCTTCTCTTGAGGACGAAGGGGTAGAAATAACCCCAACTGACCAGCCCGAAACCCCTATAAGTAATCCTGCAAAGCAAACTAAAACCCCAAAATCCGCTACTAAGCCGCTAGAGATTTTAAAACCTACGTTTCCTGATCAGATTAAAACACCCAAAGCTACGCCTATGAAGCAAGTAAAAACTCCCAAAACTACACCAGTGAAGAAGAGTGCAATGCCTAAGTTTACCCCTTCAAAACATAGTAAGATACCTTCTGATGAGGAAGAAGGGGTAGACATAACCCCAACTGACCAGCCTGAAACCCCTAAAAGTAATCTTGCAAAGCAAACTAAAACCCTAAAATCCACTGCTAAGCAGGAAATTTCAAAACCAACACCTGCCGATCAGAGGGATATGCCCGAAGCTGCTCCAATTAATCAAGTAAACACTCCGAAAACAGAGGCTAATGGTCTCGAAGAAGATTTAAAGCCAGTGCAGAAAGCAAGAACTCCAAAAATAGGGAATGTATCAGCAAAATGGGGAAACGATTATAACCGAGCAAACAAAAAGAATGTAAAATTTTTTAAAGGATCATGTCTGAAATGTCGAAAGCAAGGACACAAACTAGTTGACTGCCCTGATAATACACATAAAGAAACATGCTTCAAATGTGGGAAAGGAGGTCACAAGTACACTCAGTGCCCAACAGGAACAAGTTTTAAGTTTGCTACTTGTTTTGTTTGTAATAAACAAGGGCACATTGCTAGGGAATGTCCAGAAAATCCTAGAGGAGTTTTCCCCCATGGAGGAAAATGTAGGAGTTGTCAAGAAGAAGGTCATATGATGGTGGATTGTCCTAAAATGAAGAGGAAATTTAAAGATGAAGATATGATGGAATCAAAACCAGCCAAGAAAGTAAAAAAGGAAAAAGTTATTAAAATGTAGAGATATGATTGTTAAAGTCTCGAGTTGTACATTTACATTATAATGTAGATATAGACTTAAAATGTAGAGATATGAGGGAATCAGAATTAGCCAAGAAAGCAAAGAAAGGTAAAAGTTGTTAAAATGTAATAATATGATGGTCAAAATCTATAGTTATACATCAACATTATAATGTAGATGTATAGTTAAAATGTAGAGATATGATAGAATCAAAACAAGCCAAGAAAGTAAAAAAGAAAAAGTTGTTAAAATGTAGTTAGTTTGAATAAACTCCAAGGCCTCTTGTGACATTTATAATTTATTTCCCAATCGGTTTTAGGCTTTCTGGTCAGTCATGTTTTTTTATTAATCGCATTTTGTGATTAATCTTGCTTTGCCAAAATTTAAGTTTTGCTATCGAATACTATATAAAAACCTAATTAAATAACGGATGTGTTTGGTCAGCTTTCAGTCAATCAATGACTTAAAAGAAAAAAAAATGTCAAAGCTCTGAATTCTTGGATGCATATGAATGTTTTAGAAAAATTACCGAAGAAAGGAAGAAACAGATTAAATATATCATTTTTTTTCAACGTACTTCTAAATCAACTAGTTGGAAACAAAAAAATGAAGACATCATTAAAACAAGAATTGAGTAATAAACGGTAGAATTGTTGTTGTGTTTTTCAGGGTAAGAGGGGGCAAATGCTGATGATAAAAGTAGTGAAAAGCCACAACAACATATTGACTGGTTTAACGGCAAAATTGAGACAGCTGCACAAAACAGGGAGATTTCGGAAGATGTATAAAACATTTTGGTGAACAATATCTAAAGGTATGTATATGAAAGGATACGGAAAAAGGATATGTATATGAAAGGAAAGAACTGGTAGTGTTCTTTCAAGTCTTCTTGTCCAAGGATAGCCCTTCTCCTATTCTCCAAGTCTTCCTGTCTTATCAAGGCTATCTGTCCGAATCTTCTCACAAATGTTGTTAACCCTCAAGAGATTGAAGATACAGAGTCTTTCGTAGTAAACTGGGACTGTGGAAGTCGTGTCAGGCCACTTTCGAAGAGGTAGATAAATTTTCAGTCTCTAGATCACTGTATAAAGATAATTAGCAGTAACTTTACCGCAGATGATTTCTGGCTCTTCATTTTCGTTGCGAACAAATAGCTCCTCCCACAAACTCTTTCATTAGCGCGTACAAGCAGCTCCTCTCATTTGATCTGCCATCAGCGGTCCAATTACACTGGAACACGTATTTTGGCAGAAACTTTCTCAAAATGCCTTTGAAACCAACCTGAGGCTTCGAAACCTACTTGTATTTCCTAAAAACATCAAATAATAACATTGCACTTCTAATTACTGATTTTCGTATATGTATTGGAATAAATTAATTTAAAAATAGTTACTTTAAAATTTAGTGATCCAACGTTGAAGCCAAGTTTCGCGTTCAAGAGAAATCTGACTTGTCTACCCGTGAAAAGATCTAATGTCGCCTATGTTTTTACGTTCTCCGGAGCACTCGCACCTCGGTCTGGGTTTTTATAATGGGTGAGATAGGGAAAGATTATACTGTCTAATATTTATATACTGTGCTATAGATTGAAATAAAACGCTTGTTGACCAAAAAAACCACTTTTTATTGGTAAAGGAATCGAGAAAATGGGTTTTTTTTTTCAAGTACTTTGATGAAGAGGAAAACCTGGTCTGTTATCATGGTGTTGCAGCATTAATTAGCAAATTTTGTCACTGTTACGCCTTAAGGTCGTTACTGACATTTTCAACTTCTAAAATGATTGCCAAAAACTGTTTACGTAAACTGTTTTTTGTAAAAACTAATGCGTAATCAAATATATGTTTGCGTAAACGGTAAAAAACCGTCTGCGTAAACCGTAGAACTGGTAGAGAAGCCTGAAGGTGACAACTTCGTATTATTTTATATGGCACTTTATCTGGGCTTATAATAAATGATGCCACTTGATTTACGAGACAAAATAACACTTACTATAATCCCTCTTCCAAGTTTATTCTAAAGTTTATTCAAGTTTATTCCCAAGTATTTCTAAAAAAATTACTTTTGTAATGTAATTTACTCTCTAGTTCCAAAGATATGAGGTGTTGTCATATTGATTTCGTACAATGTAAAATTTTGATCAGTAGTAATCAGTACACAAATCAATGCAGAGACCTAAGCAATGATAATAAAAAGGAGATGAGTTGAAAATCGAAAAAACAAATATCGAAACTGTTTTTGAAAACAAAAATAAATATTGAAACAATGATCAATACGCTTAACTATGAAATAATAAAAAAAATGTAGAAATCTTGTCAAATTTTTCCAGAAGCCAGGCCAAAAAGACATTTTGCTAACTGAAGTTGGTCAAATGAGATGAACTATCAACCCATGTGAACGATTCTAAAAGAATTGGTCTTGATTTCTCCACTAGCTACTTATCAGAAGTGTTTACTAGCCATCACAACATTGCGTTTATAATTACGGACATATAAATAGGGCAAATAACAATAATTTATAATTGGTTGTCAAATATTTTAAAAATACATGTTCAAACGCACAAACGAGAGCGTATATTTGGTTTTTTCGAAACAATAGTTTTTCTGTTTTCTACTTGTTGTGATAAAACAGTACATATGTCTTGGATATAACGTTGCCCTTATTTCTCCGATGTTTTCTTTCAAAGCAACGTGTCCTTGGTCAAATCTTTTGAAATTTAATCCTTTTTCGTTATCAGATGTCAAATTGCTTATTGTTGTGATGTAAAACTAAAAGGTTTTCGAGAGGACACTTATCTTATTTCTCTGATATTTTTTAAAACCAACATTTGGAAATTAATCAAAAGATCATTGCGGGGTATAATTGGAACCCTTTCTTGAAAATGTCTTTCAAATGACTAAGTTTCTTTCCAAGATTGGAAATAACCCATCATATAGAATATTACCTTCGGCATTTTTAAAGATTCAAAATAAAATTCTTCTTCTTCGCTGAAAAAATATTCATTAAAAATTTTAGGTGTTAGGATTTGTCTTAGCTCAACTTCCACTCTGCATAAAAAGGCCTGGGTTAGCCTGGGGCGATTTTGGCATGTTAACTAGATTAGCTGACTAAGCTTGTACTGGTGACAGAATTTGGGGTTCTTTGCCCTTTCTATATTTTGATGTGCCCGAAAAGACAATCTTGCAGCAGTTTAATACGGGGTATAGGTCCATTTAAATAGATTGAGGGGGTACTACTTATTTTGACGTGCCTGAAAAGATAATCTTGCAGTGGTTTAAGGTAATTAACTATTTAAGGGACCTACCATACGAAAAAAAAATGAAGAAATAAAAAATGAATAAAACTAATTATAGTATATCTGTTATTTTTTAGCACAGAAGACGGTCAAGCGGTGTTCTTTGCCGAAATATCTGCTTTGTTTTTGTTGTTCACAGGCGGAAAACTATCCCTATTTCTTTTTTGTCTCATTTTCTTCATCAATGTTTTCGTTCGTTATGTTGTAGCCAGTGTAGTCTCAGAAGCAATTTATTTTAAAATATATAATAGGTCTAGAAATTCGATTTTAAACTAAAACTGTAGATCAAGGACTTTTCACTATCTTGTAAAGTAGTTGATTTTGGTATGAAACAGGTCGTGGTAACGAACTGCTGATTTCATGCTGATTTCAAATATATAAGCTTCATCAAGTTTAGTCTTACCCGTCAAAAGTTATGCGTCTGAGAAAACTTACCATATTTTCGAAAAAAGGTTCGAGGAAGCCATTTAACCAAATAAAAGTAAAATTAATATGAAAATTTTGTTGTAATTATTCATGTACGGTGAGCCAAAATCGAAACCTGTATTAATTCAAAAACGTTCAAAAACTAATAAAAAAACAATTGTTTTTAACTGAAAGTAAGGAACGACGTTAAAACTTAAAACGAACATAAATTATTCCGTATATGACAGGGGCTGTCCCCTCCTCAACGCCTCGCTCTTTACACTAAATTTTTTTATTGTTTAAAAAAATAATGTTTTGAGAAAGACAAACTTTAGCGTAAAGAGCGCGGCTTGGAGGAGGGGACAGCCCCTTTCATATACTGAATAATTTCTGTTCGTTTTAAGTTTTAACGTCGTTCCTTGCTTTCAGTTAAAAACAATTGTTTTTTTTATTAGTTTTTGAACGTTTTTGAATTAATACAGGTTTTGATTTTGGCTCACCGTACATGAACAATTACAACAAAATTTGCATATTAATTTTACTTTTATTTGGTTAAATGGCTTTCTCGAAACTTGTGTAATTTTATTTACGAACGTTTTTATTAGTAATAAATATACGTAACTTACGAATCAACTTAAGTAACGAACTTCTATAATCATATATATTTTAAATACGTATATTAGGGGGTTCGCCCCCTAGTCAATACCTTGCTCTTTAAGCTAAATTTCGAATTTTATTCCAATTCTTTAAAAATGACCCTTAATCACAAAGGCCGTTAATTAGAACAAATAGCTCTTATTAAAGTACTAAAAAATCTTTGGCTTAAAGAGCAAGGTATTGACTAGGGCGTAAACCCAATCATATACGTAATATTTTCTGTTCGTTTTAAGTTTTGATGTTGCTCCTTACTTTCAGTTGAAAAACTTATGTTTTTTATTTAATTTCTGGTCTTTTTTTAAAGAATGCTGGGGAATCCGGCGCCCCCTTCATAGCAATGTCCCTTCCCCCATGAAACTTTCTTCATGGAAAGAGTAGTAAGTATCTATTGAATTCTGTACCCTGTATACACCTTTTGAAAGTGAGTGAGTATCCTCTCACATGGTCTTATGTTCCTTCCATTTTATTCTATGGGACCTCTACACGTGATTAAACACGTCATGAAACTACGTGCTATTTGCTTATGTCCTGTTGGTACCATTCCAAACGAGTGGGGATTCACCGCCTGTTCCTAAACATTGCCACAAAGATAACAGTATGATCGGGGATTCCCCACGCACATTTGTTTCAACTCCAAGTTTTTTTCTTTTCAAAGAGATTTAGAGCTCCCTCACATGGCATATGGAATTCTACGGAAGCTATAGAAAGGACTGGTTTGGTGGGTATAGTCTGGTTTAGTGGATATAGTCTGGTTTAGTTTTTCAAAGAGAGTGAGTATTTGACATTTTTGCAAAAAGGGATTCGCAAATTGGACACTTTGAACGATATTGATTAATATTTTGAATAATAAGAGTGTGAATGATTCTAATTAGTGATTGGATTGTATGACGGTGGGGAAAAAAACGGATTAAACTGATTAACAGTTAAGGTAACCCCGAAGGATTTGTTAACTCAGGTAATTCGTTATAAATTTGAAACACCATCAGTCTATGAAAACGGCTAACGACGATAGAATGACATTGTGAGTTGACCTAGCTTTACCTCTCCGATGTGTCAATTTTGGAGGGAAAATCAAAAATACTCAGAATCTAAAATAAATAGGATCTGCCTCACGGGTAAGGCTCAGAGTCCCTTCCTTCCCCCTTTTCTGAGGGCAGGGGAGGGGGGGGGGTCAATTTTGGAGGGAAAACCAAAAATACTCAGACTCGAAAATAAAGGGGATCTGCCTCAAGGGCAAGGCTCAGAGTCCCTTCGTTCCCCCATTTCTGAGGGCAGGGGAGGGGGGTCAATTTTGGAGGGAAAACCAAAAATGCTCAGAATCGAAAATAAATGGGATCTGCCTCAAGGGGAAGGCTCAGAGGCCCTTTGTTCCCCCATTTCTGTGGGCAGGGGGGGGGGGGGGTCAATTTTGGAGGTAAAACCAAAAATGCTCAGAATCGAAAATAAAAGGGATCTGCCTCAAGGGCAAGGCTCAGAGGCCCTTCGTTCCCCAATTTCTGAGGGCCGGTGAGGGGGGGGGTCAATTGTGGAGGGAAAACCCAAAAAACTCAGAATCGAAAATAAATGGGATCTGCCTCAAGGGCAAGGCTTAGAGGCCCCTCCTTCCACCATTTTTGAGGGCAGGGGAGAGGGGAGTCAATTTTGGAGGGAAAACCAAAAATACTCAGTATCGAAAATAAACGGGATCCGCCTCAAGGGGAAGGCTCAGAGGCCCCTCCTTCCTCCATTTCTGAGGGCAGGGAGGTGGGGGTCAATTTTGGAGGGAAAACCAAAAATTCTCAGAATCGAAAATAAACGGGATCTGCCTTAAGGGGAAGGCTCAGAGACCCTTCATACTCCCATTTCTGAGGGCAGGGGAGGGGGGAGGTCAATTTTTGAGGGAAAACCAAAAATACTCAGAATCGAAAAATAAACGGGATCTGCCTCAAGGGGAAGGCTCAGAGGCCCTTCGTTCCCCCATTTCTGAGGGCAGGGGAGGGGGGGGAGGAGGGTCAATTGTGGAGGGAAAACCAAAAATACTCTAGATTCGAAAATAAACGGGATCAGTCTCATGGGCAAGGCTCAGAGGCCCTTCGTTCCCCCATTTCTGAGGGGCCGGAGAGGGAGGGGTCAATTTTGGAGGGAAAACCAAAAATATTCAGAATCTAAAATAAACGGGATCTACCTCAAGGGGAAAGCCTGGGCTGATGTTTGCAAGTCGAAGAATTTGTCTTTGTTGGTTTGAATGTCTAAAGTATCTGTCTTTCTCTGTGTACATGTCTGATTCTATTTGTTTGCATGTCCGGGTTGGTGTTTGCAAGTCCAAGTTGGGTTTTCAGACCTACGTTTTTTTTAGATTTTCGTGCGTGTTTGGTTCCCGGGGTTTATTATTTGAGAAGTTAACTTTAGTATTTCGTGATTTGACGTGCCTGAAATCATGAATTAGAATAGTTAACTAGCTGTTTGGGTTTACAGACCTAGTTTTTTAGATTTTCGTGGGAGTTAGGTTCCTGGGATTTATTATTTGAGAAGTTAACTTTAGTATTTCATAGTTTGACTTGCCTGAAATCATGAATTAGAATTTTTAATTGGCTGTTTGGGAATTTTCAGACCTAGGTTGTTTTTTTTTAGATTTTCGTGTGTGTTTGACTCCTGGGGTTTATTATTTGAGAAGTTAACTTTATTATCTTTTGGTTTTACGTGACTGAAATCATTAATTAGAATATTTAATTAGCTGTTTTGGTTTTTCAGACCTAGTTTTTTAGATTTTCGTGGGCGTTAGGTTCCTGGGATTTATTATTTGAGAAGTTAACTTTAGTATTTCGTATTTGACGTGCCTGAAATCACGAATTAGAATAGTTAATTTACAGTTTGAGGATTTCATACCTATGTTGCTTAGATTTTCGTGTGTGTTTGACTACTGGGGTTTTTTACTTGAGTGTGTAATTTTCGCATTTTGTTATTTCACGTGACTGAAATCATAAATTAGAATAGTTAAATAGATGTTCATTGTCTTCGGACCTAGATTTCTTATATTCTCATTGGTGCTTGACTCATAGGCTTATTATTTGAGAAATCAACTTTAGTATTTTGTGGTTTTACGTGCCCAAAATCATGAATTAGAATAGTTAATTACCTGTTTAGGGTTTTCAGACCTAGGTTTTGTAGATTTTCGTTGGTGTTTGTTTCCTGGAGTTTATTATTTGAGAAAGTTAACTTTAGTATTTCATGGTTTGACGTACCTGAAATCATGAATTAGAATAGTTAATTAGCTGTTTGGGTTTTCAGACATAGTTTTTTAGATTTTCATGGGTGTTAGGTTCCTGGGGTTTATTATTTGAGAAGTTAACTTTAGTATTTCGTGATTTGACGTGCCTGAAATCATGAATTTGAATAGTTAATTAGCAGTTTGGGTTTTCAGACATAGTTTTTTAGATTTTCATGGGTGTTAGGTTCCTGGGATTTATTATTTGAGAAGTTAACTTTAGTATTTCATGGTTTGACTTGCCTGAAATCATGAATTAGAATATTTAATTGACTGTTTGGGGATTTTCAGACCTAGGTTTTGTAGGTTTTCATGGGTGTTTGTTTACTGGAGTTTATTATTTGAGAAGTTAACTTTAGTATTTTGTGGTTTTACGTGCCTGAAATCATGAAATAGAATAGTTAATTAGCTGTTTGGGTTTTCAGACCTAGTGTTTTAGATTTTCGTGGGTGTTAGGTTCCTGAGATTTATTATTTGAGAAGTTAACTTTAGTATTCCATGGTTTGACAAGGCTGAAATCATGAATTAGAATATTTAATTGGCTGTTTGGGGATTTTCAGACCTAGGTTTTTTAGGTTTTCGTGTATGTTTGACTCCTGGGATTTATTATTTGAGAAGTTAACCTTAGTATTTTGTGATTTTACGTGCCTGAAATCATGAATTAGAATAATTAATTAGCTGTTTAGGGTTTTTCAGACCTAGGTTTTTTTTGATTTTCTTGGGTGTTTGTTTCCTGGGGTTTATTATTTGAGAAGTTAACTTTAGTATTTCGGGGTTTGACGTGCCTGAAATCATGAATAAGAATAATTAATTAACTGTTTGGGTTTTCAGACCTACGTTTTTTAGATTTTCGTGGGCGTATCTGATGAAATAATTTAGGTCGTATGATCAATTTAATTTATTTTTTAATGCACTAGTTTTTCAGTAAGGACATTCGATATCCTAAAATTGTTTAATTCAAACTTTTACCTTGACCATCGATGTTGTTAGCAGAATTTCAAAAGGATCATTTATGAATGCTGGCGTATCTGATGAAATAATTTAGATCGTATAATCAATTTAATTTATTTTTTAATGCAGTGATTTCACCTCTTGGATATACAGTACAGATACTTCATTCAAGAAATTATGAAAAAATTGCAAGTAAGTAACAAACTCTATTGTTTTCACCTCTTGGATATACAATGCGGATATTTCATTCAATAAATTATGAAAAAAATGTAAGCAAGTAAGAAACTCTTTCCTGAAGTCACATCTTGGATACACAATGCAGAAACTTCATTTAAGAAACTATGAAAAAATTGTAAATAAGTAAGTAACAAATTCTTTCTTGAAGTCACCTCTTGGATACACAATGCAGAAATTTCATTAAAGAAATTATGAAAAAATTGTAAGTAAGTTGCAAGTTCTTTCTTGAATTCACCTGCTGGATAAACAAAAAGACATTTCATTCAAGAAATTATGACAAAATTCTAAGTAAGTAACAAACTCTTTCTTGAAGTTACCTCTTGGATACACAATGCAGAAATTTCATTTAAGAAATTATGAAAAAATTGGAAGCAAGTAACAAAATATTTCCTGAAGTCACCTCTTGGATACAAAATGCAGAAAGTTCATTTAAGAAACTATGAAAAAAATTGTAAGTAAGTAAGTAACAAATTCTTTCTTGAAGTCACCTCTTGGATACACAATACAGAAATTCCATTAAAGAAATTATGAAAAAATTGTAAGTAAGTAGCAAATTCTTTCTTGAATTCACTTGCTGGATAAAAAAAATACATTTCGTTCAAGAAATTATTAAAAATTCTAAGTAAGTAACAAACTCTTTATTCTTTTCACGACTTAGATACACGATGTAGAAATTTAATTCAAGAAATTATGAACAAATTCTCAGTAAGTAACAATTTTTTTTCTTGAAGTCAACTCTTGGATACACAATACGGAAATTTCATTCAAGAAATTATGAAAATATTTGTAAGTAAGTAACAAACTCTTTATTGATTTCACCTCTTGGATATACAGTACAGATACTTCATTCAATAAATTATGAAAAATTGCAAATAAGTAACAAACTCTTTATTGTTTTCACCTCTTGGATATACAATGCGGATATTTCATTCAATAAATTATGAAAAAAATTGTAAGCAAGTAACAAACTCTTTCCTGAAGTCAACTCTTAAATACACAATTCAGAAACTTCATTCAAGAAACTATGAAAAAATTGTAAGTAAGTAAGTAACAAATTCTTTTTCGAAGTCTCCTCTTGAATAAACAATAGAGAAATTTCAGAAAAGAAATAATGAAAAAATTGTAAGTAAGTAGCAAATTCTTTCTTGAATCCACCTGCTGGATAAACAAAAAGACATTTCGTTCAAGAAATTATAACAAAATTCTATGTAAGTAACAAACTCTTTATTGTTTTCACGACTTAGATACACGATGTAGAAATTTAATTCAAGAAATTATGAAACAATTCTCAGTAAGTAACAATTTCTTTCTTGAAGTCAACTCTTGGATACACAATACGGAAATTTCATTCAAGAAATTATGAAAATATTTGTAAGTAAGTAACAAACTCTTTATTGATTTCACCTCTTGGATATACAATACAGATACTTCATTCAAGAAATGTCGTTCAAGAAATTATGACAAAATTCTAAGTAAGTAACAAACTCTTTATTGTTTTCACGACTTAGATACACGATGTAGAAATTTAATTCAAGAAATTATGAAAAAATTCTCAGTAAGTAACAATTTCTTTCTTGAAGTCAACTCTTGGATACAAAATACGGAAATTTCATTCAAGAAATTATGAAAATATTTGTAAGTAAGTAACAAACTCTTTATTGATTTCACCTCTTGGATATACAGTACAGATACTTCATTCAATAAATTATGAAAAAATCGCCAGTAAGTAAACTCCTTATTGTTTTCACCTCTTGGATATACAATACGGAAATTTCATTCAATAAATTATGAAAATTTGTAAGCAAGTAACAAACTCTTTCCTGAAGTCACCTCTTGAATACACAATGCAGAAACTTCATTTAAGAAAGTATGAAAAAATTGTAAGTAAGTAAGTAAGTAACAAATTCTTTCTTGAATTCGCCTCTTGGATAAACAAAAAAAAAGTCATTTCATTCAAGAAATTATGACAAAATTCTAAATAAGTAACAAACCCTTTCTTGAATTCGCCATTGGGTTGCACAATACAGAAATTTAATTCAGGAAACTATGAAAAACATTGCAAACAAACTCTTTCTTGAACTCGCTTCCTGGACAGACAATACAGCAATTTCACTCAAGAAATTATGAAAAAATTGTATGTAAGTAGCAAACTGTTTCTTGAATTCTCCTCCTGGATGCACAATACAGATATTTCATTCAAGAAATTATAAAAAAATTGTAAGTAAGTAACAAACTCTTTCTTGAATACACCTTTTGGATACCCAATACGGAAATTTCATTCAAGAAATTATGAGAAAATTCTAAGTAAGTAACAATCTCTTTCTTGAAGTCCCCTCTTGGATACGCAATACGATACGGAAATTTCATACAAGAAATTATGAGAAAATTCAAGGTAAGTAACAATCTCTTTCTTGAAGTCCCCTCCTGGATACACAATACGGATATTTTATTCAAGAAATTATTAAAAAAGGAAAGTAAGTAACAAACTCTTTATTGATTTCACCTCTTGGATACAAAAAAAAAATTTCATTTAAGAAATTATGACAAAATTCTAAGTAAGCAAAAAAACTCATTCTTGAATTCGCCGTTTGCATGCACAATACAGAATTTTCATCCTAAGGGACCTCTAAACGTGATTAAACATGTTTTGAAACTACATCCTATTTGCTTGCCTTTCCTTGGTACTTTTCCAAACGAACGGGGATTCCCCACTGGTTCTTACACATTACAAAAAAGTGAGCAGTACGAAAACTCCACGTTTTCAACCAGACTGGTTTTTTAGACAACACCCATTTTTTTTAGGGGCCAATCAGAGACAGAGGAGGTTGCTCAATATATGATAACTTGATTGGTGATTGGTTACACACCGCAACGGCGCATACATAGTGAGAGAGACATGCAAAGTCGACATGGATTAATTTCATTTTTTAAAGTTAATTAATACGAGGTTACGTGCGCGCACATAACCTCGTCTAAATTAACCTAAAAAAATGAAGTAAAGCTTTTAGGATATCGAATGTCCTTACTGAAAAACTAGTGCATTAAAAAATAAATTAAATTGATCATACGACCTAAATTATTTCATCAGATACGCCCACGAAAATCTAAAAAACGTAGGTCTGAAAACCCAAACAGTTAATTAACTATTGTAATTCATGATTTCAGGCACGTCAAACCCCGAAATACTAAAGTTAACTTCTCAAATAATAAACCCCAGGAAACAAACACCCACGAAAATCTAAAAAACCTAGGTCTGAAAAACCCTATAAAGCTAATTAACTATTCTAATTCATGATTTCAGGCACGTAAAACCACAAAATACTAAAGTTAACTTCTCAAATAATAAATCCCAGGAGTCAAACATACACGAAAACCTAAAAAACCTAGGTCTGAAAATCCCCAAACAGCCAATTAAATATTCTAATTCATGATTTCAGCCTTGTCAAACCATGGAATACTAAAGTTAACTTCTCAAATAATAAATCTCAGGAACCTAACACCCACGAAAATCTAAAAAACTAGGTCTGAAAGCCCAAACAGCTAATTAACTATTCTAATTCATGATTTCAGGCACCTAAAACCACAAAATACTAAAGTTAACTTCTCAAATAATAAACTCCAGGAAACATACACCCACGAAAACCTAAAAAACCTAGGTCTGAAAATCCCCAAACAGCCAATTAAATATTCTAATTCATGATTTCAGGCAAGTCAAACTATGAAATACTAAAGTTAACTTCTCAAACAATAAATCCCAGGAACCTAACACCCACGAAAATCTAAAAAAAAACTATGTCTGATAACCCAAACAGCTAATTAACTATTCTAATTAATGATTTCAGGCACGTAAAACCACAAAATACTAAAGTTAACTTCTCAAATAATAAACTCCAGGAAACAAACACCCACGAAAACCTAAAAAACCTAGGTCTGAAAATCCCCAAACAGTAAATTAAATATTCTAATTCATGATTTCAGGAAAGTCAAACCTTGAAATACTAAAGTTAACTTCTCAAATAATAAATCCCAGGAACCTAACACCCATGAAAATCTAAAAAACTATGTCTGAAAACCCAAACAGCTAATTAACTATTCTAATTCATGATTTCAGGAACGTCAAATCACGAAATACTAAAGTTAACATCTCAAATAATAAAACCCAGGAACCTAACACCCACGAGAATCTAAAAAACTAGGTCTGAAAACCCAAACAGCTAATTAACTATTCTAATTCATGATTTCAGGTACGTCAAACCATGAAATACTAAAGTTAACTTTCTCAAATAATAAACTCCAGGAAACAAACACCAACGAAAATCTAAAAAACCTAGGTCTGAAAACCCTAAACAGGTAATTAACTATTCTAATTCATGATTTCAGGCACGTAAAACCACAAAATACTAAAGTTAATTTCTCAAATAATAAACCCTAGGAGTCAAACATCCACGAGAATCTAAAAAACTTATGTCCGAAAACCCTAACCAGCAATTTAACTAATCTTATTTTTGATTTCAGGAACGTGAAATAACAAAATACGAAAGTTACACTCACAAGGAATAAACCCTAGTAGTTAAACACACACGAAAACCACAAAAACATACGTCTGAAAATCCCCAATCACCCAATTAAATATTTTAATTCATGATTTCAGGCACGTCAAATACGAAATACTAAAGTTAACTTCTCAAATAATAAATCCCAGGAACCTAACACCCACGAAAATCTACAAAACTAGGTCTGAAAACCCAAACAGCTAATTAACTATTCTAATTCATGATTTCAGTCACGTAAAACCACAAAATACTAAAGTTAACTACTCACATAATAAACCCAAGGAGTCAAACACACACGAAAATCTAAAAAACCTAGGTCTGAAAATTCCCAAACAGCCAATTAAATATTCTAATTCAAGATTTCAGGCAAGTCAAACTATGAAATACTAAAGTCAACTTCTCAAATAATAAATCCCAGGAACCTAACACCCACGAAAATCTAAAAAACTAGGTCAGCAAACCCAAACAGCTAATTAACTATTCTAATTCATGATTTCAGGCACGTCAAATCACGAAATACTAAAGTTAACTTCTCAAATAATAAACCCCGGGAACCAAACACGCACGAAAATCTAAAAAAAATGTAGGTCTGAAAGCCCAACTTGGACTTGCAAACACCAACCCGGACATGCAAACAAAAAGAATCAGACATGTAAACAGAGAAAGACAGGTACTTTAGACATTCAAACCAACAAAGACAAATTCTTCGACTTGCAAACATTAGGCCAGGCCTTCCCCTTGAGGTAGATCCCGTTTATTTTCGATTCTGAATATTTTTGGTTTTCCCTCCAAAATTGACCCCCTTCCTCTCCTGCTCCTCAGAAATGGAGGAACGAAGGACCTCTGAGCCTTGCCCATGAGACTGATCTCCTTTATTTTCGATTCTGAGTATTTTTGGTTTTCCCTCCAAAATTGACCCTCCCCCTCCCCTGCCCTCAGAAATGAGGGAACGAAGGGCCTCTGAGCCTTCCCCTTGAGGCTGATCTCGTTTATTTTCGATTCTGAGTGTTTTTGGTTTTCCCTCCAAAATTGACCTCCCCCCTCCCCTGCCCTCAGAAATGGGAGGATGAAGGGTCTCTGAGCCTTCCCCTTGAGGCAGATCCCGTTTATTTTCGATTCTGAGTATTTTTGGTTACCCCTCCAAAATTGACCCCCCTCCCCCCTGCCCACAGAAATGGAGGAAGGAGGGCCTCTGAGCCTTCCCCTTGAGGCAGACCCCATTTATTTTAGATTCTGAGTATTTTTGGTTTTCCCTCCAAAATTGACTTCCCCTCTCCCCTGCCCTCAGAAACGGAGGAAGGAGGGGCCTCTGAGCCTTGTCCTTGAGGCAGATCCCATTTATTTTCGATTCTGAGCATTTTTGGTTTTCCCTCCAAAATTGACCCTCCCCCTCCCCTGCCCTCAGAAATGGGGGAACGAAGGGCCTCTGAGCCATGCCCTTGAGGCAGATCCCATTTATTTTCGATTCTGAGAATTTTTTGTTTTCCCTCCAAAATTGACCCACCCCCTGCCCTCAGAAATTGGGGAACGAAGGGCCTCTGAGCCATGCCCTTGAATCAGATCCCATTTATTTTCGATTCTGAGCATTTTTGGTTTTCCCACCAAAATTGACCCCCCCCTTCCCGGCCCTCAAAAATGGGGGAAAGAAGGGACTCTGAGACTTCCCCTTGAGGCAGATCCCATAGATTTTCGATTCTGAGTATTTTTGTTTTTCCCTCCAAAATTGACCCCTCCCCTGCCCTCAGAAATGGGGGAACGAAGGGACTCTGAGCCTTCCCCTTGAGGCAGATCCCATTTATTTTCGATTCTGAGCATTTTTGGTTTTCCCTCCAAAATTGACACATCAGAGAGGTAAAGCTAGGTCAACTCACAATGTCATTCTATCGTCGTTAGCCGTTTTCATAGACTGATGTTGTTTCAAATTTATAACAAATTAACTGAGTTAACAACCCCTTCGGGGTTACCTTAACTGTTAATCAGTTTAATCCTTTTTTTCTCCACCGTCATACAATCCAATCACTAATTAGAATCATTCACACTCCTATTATTCAAAATATTAATCAATATCGTTCAAAGTGTCCAATTTGGGAATCCCTTTTTGCAAAAATGTCAAATACTCACTCTCTTTGAAAAACTAAACCAGACTATATCCACTAAACCAGACTATACCCACCAAACCAGTCCTTGCTATAGCTTCCATAGAATTCCATATGCCATGTGAGGGAGCTTAAAAATCTCTTTGAAAAGGAAAAAACTTGGAGTTGAAACAAATTTGTGCGGGGAATCCCCCGTTCATACTGTTATCTTTTTTGCAATGTTTAGGAACAGGCGGGGAATCCCCACTCATTTGGAATGGTACCAACAGGACATATGGAAGAAGCACATAATATTATAACTTGTTTAATCACGTGTAGAGGTCCCATAGAATAACAATGGAAGGAGCATAAGACCATGTGAGAGGATACTCACTCTCTTTGAAAAGGTGTATACAGGGTACAGAATTGAATCGATACTTACTACTGGAAAGATCCTCCCACATAAAACTCTGATTCGTAAAATATTCGTAAAATCTGATTCTTTTGATGTATCTGTTGGTATCAAAATCCCGTTTTCTAGAGTTACGGTTACCATTGAGCCGGGTCGCTCCTTACTTACAGTTCGTTGCCACGAACTGTTAGAAAATGTGAAATTTTGTATTTTTTTTTCCAGAAGAAAGACCACTGATGCGTGTTTATTTGTTTTTTTGTTTGTTTTTTTTTTCCCAGGAGTAATCGTAACGACCCACTGGTCCTAGAATATCTCGGGAGGGCTCATTCTAACGGAAATTAAAGGTTCTGATGACTTTCTTGAGCGACAAAAAAATGGAGGTCAACTAAGCTCCCTTCCATGCCACTTTTTTTCCAAAGTAACCCCATCAAAATTTTGAGATGTTCATTTTATTCAGTATGGTCGAAAATTATAATAATTATATCTTTCATGATGACTTAATTCTCCATAGTCCTCAAGGGGAGAGCTGAAATTTATTGACTTTTTCCAATGTTTATATACAGTATTGGTTATTGGGAAGTTTACAGACATTTTCAGGGGGGCTTTTTTATGGTAGTTTGGGGGGGGGGAGTTACGTGGGAGGATATTCTATGGAGGATGTTTTCATGGGGAAAGGGACATTGCTATAAAGGGGGCATTATTTAAAAAAGACGAAAAGAAATTAAATAAGAAAAAAAATTTTCAACTGAAAAGTTAAAACGAACAGAAACTATTACGTATATGATTGGGTTCACTCCCTAGTCAATACCTCGCTCGTGTGAAGTTTTTTTTAGGAATTTCATAAGAGCTATTTATTCAAATTTACGGCCTTTGTGATTAAGGGGTCATTCTTAAAGAATTGGAAAAAAAATCCGAACTTGAGCGTAAAGAGCGAGGTATTGACTAGGGGGTGAATCCCCTAATAGACGTAATAAAAATATACGAATATAGAAGTTCGTTACGTAAGTTGATTCGTAGGTTACGTATATTTATTACTAATAAAAACGTTCGTAAATAAAATTAAACAACTTTCGAGAAGTTAGCCGTAGGTGTTAGCAGTGCCCCGAAGTAAACGGCAAAAGCGGAATGCACGATTAGCCTTTGCGTGGATATATATTAAAGGCTATTTAAGGTACGTGATATTTTTATTTTAAGTAGAATATAATGCTGAAAATGGAAGAACTACTAGCCGAAATGCAAAAGATGAGAGGTGAGGTAACGGAGAAGTTGCAGCGAATTGAAAATGCCGTTGCCAGCGCTAAATCTGTACGGAGGGAATGGGCTACGTTCGAGAAGAAACAAGATAAAAAAGTTAGTACTTTGGAAACTAAAGTTCAGGAACTCTCGCTCATGTTGAAAAAGTTGAATCTAATCTAAGAAAAATAACTTGTTGTTATACGAGTTCAACCCAGGAGTTAGGGGTCGTTCACTAAAGGACGACTTATTACAGTGTTTTGGTAGGAGTAGTGTGTTATATAAAGGCGGGAAACTTACATGAAAACTTACGCCTGAGGGATGAATATACAGTACAGTTTCACGATTACAAGAAGCAACCAGGCTGGTTTCTGAGGCAACACCGATTTTTTTGACAGTTGCCTGAACTCGAGAGTCGTCTGTTAGGAATGTGTTGTTGCTAATCGAAAAATCAGATGCTAAACTCAGAATTGTTTAGTTGAGATATGCTGTTAGAACATTTTTTCTAAAAGCCAACTCTATTTGCAAAAAAGGATAAGAGGTTCGCGAATAGGACTGTACGAACGATCTTTTGTGAATAATAGGGAAAAAAACAGAGCTAGATAATATTTGCGAATTGGATCATATGAAGGTGGAGAAAAAGGGTTAAACCGATTAGCAGTTAAAGTAACCCCGAAGGGCTTGTTAACTCAGGCAATTTGTTATACATTTCAGACAACATCAATCTTTGAAAATGGTTAACGATGATAGAATGACATTGTGAGTTGACCTAGCTTTACCTCCCCGATGTGTTCTGTATAATACACAAGTGATGTTTGAACAGTGTTGTCAATTTAAAATAGGGTCTAACGTTATAGTATACTAAAAAGTTGATACTAAGAGAGATGTAGATGGCAAGAAAAGAATTTTAAAAATGAAGTTCAGAACAAACCTTAGAAATCCTTGCAAATCAAGTAGTAAGGTTATGTGAGTACGAACCGTCAAGGATCATAAGCACCAACGACCCTAACCACCAGAGACCTCAACCCCCAAAGGTCCCCTATCCCCAAACTCGAAGGAGGCCCCCTCCCCTCCAACTTTTGCCCCCCCCCCCATTTTTTGTTTTTTTTTTTACTTTTTCTTATTTTTTTTAACATGATATATTTTTTCAACTTTTTTTACATCTCTTAGAATGATATGTACCATACTTAAAAAAAAAATCCCATTTAATAATTTCAAAATTCAAAATGAGAGTTATATAGAAATGTTAGCCGTAACTTTTACTATTAGAAAAATATTTTTTGTAGTAGCACTTTTTTTTTATTGGACTAAATTTTTTTTTTGGACTTAGAAATTATTCAACTTTTTTTTCGCATATCTTAAAATGATATGAAATATGCTTATGGCTGTAACAATTGTACTCTATACTTGCTCAGAGACACGATGCGGCTTTCCCAATGGTACTCTATGTCCATTTATCGATACTACCTAGTTTATTGGATGTATTAAATCAGTATGTTTTACACAGTGGAACAATAAACACAACTCATATCTCTAAGAAGTGAAGATGAAGCATTTTAAGAAAGTATGTTCACATGATAGTGTTATTGTAGCGTTGAATGCTGACAAGGAGAAGTATTTAAACTATGAAATAAGTACAAGTGGTAGCACTATCGGAAAAGTATGCGTGCATTGTCATGACAGTAAGGAATTAAATTTCTTCGGAATACCAAAAAAATTCAACTCTTATGATGGTGGATATGCGATATTGAGATCTCCAGAGATGATTGCACTCAAAGAGAATGCCAACATAAAAATAATAGTTGATGAAGAGGGGCATCTTCCCGCTAGTGCTTGTGGTAACATGTTGCCCAGTGTTAAACCATATCGTCAGCTTTCCGGTATTAGCATTCAAATGAAAGCAAAGACGAAAAGAAAGGCTTACTCTTTTACTAATATCATAAACCATATCTTGTCTACGTGCCGGAACTGTTACCTCTGCAATAATAGTATGATAAAAGATAGTGAAATTGCCAGAAAAATAAAAAGGGTATTTGCAGAAAATATCACTAAGGAATATAAAGATGAATCGATGAAAAACAAAGTACCAGCAAACGTTACTGCCATTAATCAAACAGTCAATGAACCAAATTATACCAAAGACGAAAAGCATATTGACCCTGTCAATGACACACCTGTAAAAACTTGTGTATGACTCAAAATGGAATAATGATTATTCTTCTGATTACGAACTAACAGAAGACAATAGCTATAGTATCAACAGAAAACCTGGTGAAACATTTTATGAAACAGATTCAAAATGTCCAAAGCTGATCATTGATATTAATAATGTATATACATTATTAATATCAATATATTAATAATGTATAATAATGTATCTACCATATATTTATATTAATATCATATATGTCATTATTGCATTAAAAATATGTTATCTATTACTTTGTTATATTCCTATAATTTCTAGGGTAAGCTAAGACAGACACTGAGAGAAGCAAACACCTGACCAAACACACAAGCAAAAAGAGTGAGAGACACATAAACACATATAAATATATAGATTCTGGCATACAAACCAACAAAGACAGGCATTGAGATAGGCAAACACCCGCCCAGACACATAAGCAGAGGAAGTGAGAGAGACAAAAAACATATAAATGTAAGGATTCTGACATACAATCCAACAAAGACAGGCATTGAGATATGCAAACACCCGCCAAGACACATGAGCAGAGGATGTGAGAGAGACAAAAACACATATAAATATATGGATTCTGACATACAAACCAACAACGAAAGGCATTGAGATAGGCAAACATCCGCCCAGACACATAAGCGAAGGAAGTGAGAGAGACAAAAACACTTATAAATGTAAGGATTCTGACATGCAAAACTGACAAGGACATGCACTGGGAGAAGAAAACATCCGCCCAGACACTTAGGCAAGGAGAGTGGGAGAGATAAAAACACATGAAAATATATTGATTCAGGCATACAAACCGATAGAGACAGACATTGTGATAGGCAAACACCCGCCCAGAAACATAAGCAGAGGAAGTGAGTGAGACAAAAACACATATAAATATATGGATTCTGACATACAAACCAACAACGACAGGCATTGAGATAGGCAAATATCTGCCCAGACACATAAGCAGAGGAAGTGAGAGAGACAAAAACACATATAAATGTAAGGACTCTGACATACAAACCGACAAAGACATGCATTGAGATAGGAAAACATCCGCCCAGACACATAAGCAGAGGAAGTGAGGGAGACAAAAACACATATAAATATATGGATTCTGATATACAAACCAACAACGACAGGCATTGAGATAGGAAAACATCCGCTCAGACACATAAGCAGAGGAAGTGAGAGAGACAAAAACACATATAAATGTAAGGATTCTGACATACAAACTGACAAAGACATGCACTGGGAGAAGAAAACATCCGCCCAGACACATAGGCAAGGAGAGTGGGAGAGACAAAAACACCTGCAAATATATTGATTCAGGCCTACAAACCAACAGAGACATGCATTGAGATAGGCAAACACCCGCCCAGACACATAAGCAGAGGATGTGAGAGAGACAAAAACACATATAAATATATGGATTCTGACATACAAACCAACAACGAAAGGCATTGAGATAGGCAAACATCCGCCCAGACACATAAGCGAAGGAAGTGAGAGAGACAAAAACACTTATAAATGTAAGGATTCTGACATGCAAAACTGACAAGGACATGCACTGGGAGAAGAAAACATCCGCCCAGACACTTAGGCAAGGAGAGTGGGAGAGATAAAAACACATGCAAATATATTGATTCAGGCATACAAACCGATAGAGACAGACATTGGGATAGGCAAACACCCGCCCAGACACATAAGCAGAGGATGTGAGGGAGACAAAAACACATATAAATATATGGAGTCTGACATACAAACCAACAACGACAGGCATTGAGATAGGCAAAAATCCGCCCAGGCACATAAGCAGAGGAAGTGAGAGAGAAAAAAACACCGATAAATGTAAGGATTCTGACATACAAACTGACAAAGAATTGCAATGTGATAAGCAAACATCTGCCCAGACACATAGGCAAAGTACGTAGGGGGGACAAAAACACATAAATATATGGATTTTGACATACAAACCAACAACGACAGGCATTGAGATAGGAAAACATCCGCTCAGACAAATAAGCAGAGGAAGAGAGAGAGACAAAAACACATATAAATGTAAGGATTCTGACATACAAACTGACAAAGACATGCACTGGGAGAAGAAAACATCCGCCCAGACACATAGGCAAGGAGAGTGGGAGAGACAAAAACACCTGCAAATATATTGATTCAGGCCTACAAACCAACAGAGACATGCATTGAGATAGGCAAACACCCGCCCAGACACATAAGCAGAGGAAGTGAGGGTGACAAAAACACATATAAATATATGTATTCTGATATACAAACCAACAAAGACAGGCATTGAGATAGGAAAACATCCGCCAAGGCACATAAGCAGAAGAAGTGAAAGAGACAAAAACACATGTAAATATAAGGATTCTGACATACAAAGCAACAATCACAGGTATTGAGATAGGCAAACATCCGCCCAGACACATACTCAAGGAGAGTGAGAGTGACAAAAACACATATAAATATACAGATTCAGACATACAAAGCAATAATTACAGGCATTGAGATAGGCAAACACCTGCCCGGACACATAAGCAAAGAGAGTGAGAGTGACAAAAACACATATAAATATATAGATTCTGACATAAAAACCGACAAAGACAGGCATTGAGACAGGCAAACATCCGCCCAGACCCATAAGCAGAGGAAGTGAGGGAGACAAAAACACATATAAATGTAAGGATTCTGACATACAAACCAACAAAGACATGCATTATGATAGGCAAACACCCGCCAAGACACATAAGCAGAGGAAGTGAGAGAGACAAAAACACATATAAATATATGGATTCTGACATACAAACCAACAACGAAAGGCATTGAGATAGGCAAACATCCGCCCAGACACATAGGTGACGGAAGTGAGAGAGACAAAAACACATATAAATGTAAAGATTCTGACATACAAACTGACAAAGACATGCACTGGGAGAAGAAAACATCCGCCCAGACACATAGGCAAGGAGAGTGGGAGATATAAAAACACATGCAAATATATTGATTCAGGCATACAAACCGATAGAGACAGGCATTGAGATAGGCAAACGCCCGACCAGACACATAAGCAGAGAAAGTGAGGGAGACAAAAACACATAATTATATGTATTCTGACATACAAACCAACAACGACAGGCAAACACCCGCCCAGACACATAAGCAGAGGACGTGAGAGAGACAAAAACACATATAAATATAAGGATTCTGACATACAAACCGAGAAAGACATGCACCGGGAGAAGAAAACACCCGCCCAGACACACAAACAAAGGAAGTGAGGGAGACAAAAACACATATAAATATATGGATTCTGACATACAAACCAACAACGACAGGCAAACATCCGCCCAGACACATAAGCAGAGGAAGTGAGAGAGACAAAAACACATATAAATGTAAGGATTCTGACATACAAACCGAGAAAGACATGCACCGGGAGAAGAAAACATCCGCCCAGACACATAAGCAGAGGAAGTGAGAGGGACAAAAACATATATAAATATATGGATTTTGACATACAAAGCAACAATGACAGGCATTGAGATAGGCAAACAACCGCCCAGACACATAAGCAGGGGAAGAGAGAGAGACAAAAACACATATAAATGTAAGGATTCTGACATACAAACTGACAAAGACAGGCACTGGGAGAAGAAAACATCCGCCCAGACACATAGGCAGGGAGAGTGCGAGGGACAAAAACACCTGAAAATATATTGATTCAGGCCTACAAACCAACAGAGACATGCATTGAGATAGGCAAACACCCGCCCTGACACATCAGCAGAGGAAGTGAGGGTGACAAAAACACATATGAATATATGGATTCTGACATACAAACCAACAACGACAGGCATTGAGATAGGCAAACATCTGCCCAGACACATAAGCAGAGGAAGTGAGAGAGACAAAAACACATATAAATGTAAGGATTCTGACATACAAAGCAACAATCACAGGCATTGAGATAGGCAAACATTCGCCCAGACACTTAGGCAAGGAGAGTGAGAGTGACAAAAAACACATATAAATATATAGATTCAGACATACAAAGCAACAATCACAGGCATTGAGATAGGGAAACATCCGCCCAGACACATAAGCAAAGAGAGTGAGAGTGACAAAAACACATACAAATATATAGATTCTGACGTACAAACCGACAAAGACAGGCATTGAGATAGGCAAACATCCGCCCAGACACATAAGGAGAGGAAGTGAGAGAGACAAAAACACATATAAATGTAAGGATTCTGACATACAAACCAACAAAGACAGGCATTGAGATAGGCAAACACCGGCCCAGACACATAAGCAGAGGAAGTGAGGGAGACAAAAACACATATAAATATATGGATTTTGACATACAAACCGACAATGACAGGCATTGAGATAGGAAAACACCCGCCCAGACACATAGGCAGAGGAAGTGAGAGAGACAAAAACACATATAAATGTAAGGATTATGACATACAAACCAACAAAGACAGGCATTGATATATGCAAACACCCGCCCAGACACATAAGCAGAGGAAGTGAGGGGGACAAAAAACACATATAAATATATGGACTCTGACATACAAACCAACAACGACAGGCGTTGAGATAGGCAAACACCCGCCCGGACACATAAGCAGAGGAAGTGAGAGAGAAAAAAACACTTATTAATATATGAAATCTGACGTACAAACCAACAAACAGAGGCACTGTGATAAGCCAACACCCGACTAGAAACATAGGCCAAGAGAGTGAGAGAGACAAAAACACAAGCAAATGTATTGATTCAGGCATACAAACCAACAACGATAGGCATTGAGATAGGCAAACACCCGCCCAGACATATAGGCAAAGAGAGTGAGAGAGTCAAAAACACATATAAATATATGGATTCTGACATACAAACCGTCGAAGACTGGCACTGGGAGAAGCAAACATCCACCCTGACACACAGGCAAAGAGAGTGGGAGAGATAAAAACACATGCAAATATATTGATTCAGACATACAAACCAACAATGACAGGCATTGAGATATGACTATGCATTATTTTGTTGAATTTAGGTTAGATCAATTATAGATGGCAGCAAACCTGCTCAGACACACATTCATAGTAAGAGAGATATCCAAAAAGTTCGGTTGATCTAGGTTCACTTAGAGTGGCGCCACTCTAAGTGAACCTAGATCAACCCAACTTTTTGGATTGATCTCAATGCCTGTGGTTGTTGCTTTGTATGTCTGAATCTATATATTTATATGTGTTTTTTGTCACTCTCACTCGCCTTGCCTGTGTGTCTGGGCGGATGTTTGCCTATCTTAATGCCTGTGATTGTTGCTTTGTATGTCAGAATCCATATATTCATATGTGTTTTTGTCACCCTCACTTCTTCTGCTTATGTGTCAGGGCGGGTGTTTGCCAATCTCAATGCATGTCTCTGTCGGTTTGTATGCCTGAATCAATATATTTGCATGTGTTTTTATCTCTCGCACTCTCCTTGCCTATGTGTCTGGGTGAATGTTTTCTTCTCCCAGTGCATGTGTTTGTCGGTTTGTATGTCAGAATCCTTAATTTATATGTGTTTTTGTCTCTCTCACTTCCTCTGCTTATGTGTCTGGGCGGATGTTTGCCTATCTCAATGCCTGTCGTTGTTGGTTTGTATGTCAAAATCCATATATTTATATGTGTTTTTGTCCCTCTCACTTCCTCTGCTTATGTGTCTGGGCGGATGTTTTCTTCTCCCAGTGCATGTCTTTCTCGGTTTGTATGTCAGAATCCTTACATTTATATGTGTTTTTGTCTCCCTCACTTCCTCTGCTTATGTGTCTGGGCGGGTGTTTGCCTATCTCAATGCCTGTCTTTGCCGGTTTGTATGTCAGAATCCATATATTTATATATGTTTTTGTCTCCCTCACTTCCTCTGCTTATGTGTCTGGGCGGGTGTTTGTCTCTGTCGGTTTGTATGCCTGAATGAATATATTTGCATGTGTTTTTATCTTTCCCACTCTCCTTGCCTATGTGTCTGGGCGAATGTTTTCTTCTCCCAGTGCATGTCTTTGTCAGTTTGTATGTCAGAATCCTTACATTTATATGTGTTTTTGTCTCTCTCACTTCCTCTGCTTATGTGTCTGGGCGGATGTTTGCCTATCTCAATGCCTGTCTGTTGGTTCGTATGTCAGAATCCATATATTTATATGTGTTTTTGTCTCTCTCACTTTTTCTGCTTATGTGTCTGGGCAGGTGTTTGCCTATCTCAATGCCTATCTTTGTTGGTTTGTATGTCAGAATCCTTACATTTATATGGGTTTTTGTCTCTCTCACTTCCTCTCCTTATGTGTCTTGGCGGGTGTTTGCCTATCTCAATGCCTGTCATTGTCGGTTTTTATGTCTGAATCTATATATTTTTATGTGTTTTGTCTCTCTCCCTTTCTTTGCTTGTGTGTCTGGGAGGGTTGTTGCCTATCTAAATGTCTGTCTTTGTTGGTTTATATGTCTGAATCTATATATTTACATGTGTTTTTTGTCTCTCTCTCTCTCCTTGCCTACGTGTCTGGGCGGATGTTTGCCTATCTCAATGCCTGTGATTGTTGCTTTGTATGTCAGAATCCTTACATTTTTATGTGTTTTTGTCTCTCTCACTTCCTCTGCTTATGTGTCTGGGCGGATGTTTGCCTATCTCAATGCCTGTCGTTGTTGGTTTTTATGTCAGAATCCATATATTTATTTGTGTTTTTGTCATCATCACTTCCTCTGCTTATGTGTCAGGGCGGGTGTTTGCCTATCTCAATGCATGTCTCTGTCGGTTTGTATGCCTGAATCAATATATTTGCATGTGTTTTTATCTCTCCCACTCTCCTGGCCTATGTGGCTGGGCGGATGTTTTCTTGTCCCAGTGCATGTCTTTGTCAGTTTGTTTGTCAGAATCCTTACATTTATATGTGTTTTTGTCTCTCTCACTTCCTCTGTTTATGTGTCTGGGCGGATGTTTGCCTATCTCAATGCCTGTCGTTGTTGCTTCGTCTGTCAGAATCCATATATTTATATGTGTTTTTATCCCTCTCACTTCCTCTGCTTATGTGTCTGGGCGGATTTTTTCTTCTCCCAGTGCATGTCTTTGTCGGTTTGTATGTCAGAATCCTTACATTTATATGTGTATGTCTCTCTCACTTCCTATGCTTATGTGTCTGTGCGGATGTTTGCCTATCTCAATGCCTGTCGTTGTTGGTTTGTATGTCAGAATCCATATATTTATATGTGTTTTTGTCTCCCTCATTTTCTCTGCTTATGTGTCTGGGCGGGTGTTTGCCTATCTCAATGCCTGTCTCTATCGGTTTGTATGCCTGAATCAATATATTTGCATGTGTTTTTATCTCTCCCACTCTCCTTGCCTATGTGTCTGGGCGGATGTTTTCTTCTCCCAGTGCATGTTTTTGTTAGTTTGGTTGTCAGAATCCTTACATTTATAAGTATTTTTGTCTCTCTCACTTCCTTCGCTTATGTGTCTGGGCGGATGTTTGCCTATTTCAATGCCTTTCGTTGTTGGTTTTTTATGTCAGAATCAATATATTTATATGTGTTTTTGTCTCTCTCACTTCCTCTGCTTATGTGTCTTGGCGGGTGTTTGCCTATCTGAATGCCTGTCTTTGTTGGTTTGTATGTCAGAATCCTTACATTTATATGTGTTTTTTTGGCTCTCTCACTTCCTCTGCTTATGTGTCTAGGCGGGTTTTTGCCTATCTCAATGCCTGTCTTTGTAGGTTTGTATATCAGAATCTATATATTTATATGTGTTTTTGTGTCTCTCACTCTTTTTGTTTGTGTGTTTGGTCAGGTGTTTGCTTCTCTCAATGTGTGTCTTAGCTTACGCTAGAAATAATGGGAATATAACAAAGTAATATATAACATATTTCTAAGGAAATAATGACATGTATGATATTAATATAAATATATAGTAGATACATTATTATACATTATTAATATCAATGATCAGCTTTGGACATTTTGAATCTGTTTCATAAAATGTTTCACCATGTTTTCTCTTGATACTATAGCTATTGTCTTCTGTTAGTTCGTAATCAGTAGAATAATCATTATTCCATTTTGAGTCATACACAATTTTTACAGGTGTTTCATCGACAGGCTCAATATGCTTTTCGTCTTTGGTATAATTTGGTTCATTGACAGTAACGTTTGCTGGTACTTTATTTTTGATCGATTCATCTTTATATTCATTAGTGATATTTTCTGCAAATGCCCCTTTTATTTTTCTGGCAATTTCACTGTCTATTATCACACTATTTTTACACAGGTAACAGTTCCGGCACGTAGACAAGATATGGTTTATGATATTAGAAGAAGAATAGGCTTTTCTTTTCGTCTTTGCTTTCATTTGAATGCTAATACCCAAAAGCTGACGATATGGTTTAACACTGGGTAACATGTTACCACAAGCACTAGCAAGAAGATGCCCCTCTTTATCAACTATTATTTTTATGTTGGCATTCTCTTTGAGTGGAATCATCTCCGGAGATCTCAATCTTGCATATCGACCATCATAAGAGTTGAATTTTTTTGGTACTCCAAAGAAATTTAATTCCTTACTGTCATGACAATGCACTTATACGTTTCCGATAGTGCTACCACTTGTACTTATTTCATAGTTTAAATACTTCTTCTTCTCAGCGTTCAGTTCTACAGTAATACGATCATGTGAACATACTTTCTTAAAATGCGTCATCGTCACTTCTTAGAGATATGAGTTGTTTTTATTGTTCCACTGTGTACAAAATGCTGATTCATTATAACCAGTAAACTAGGTAGTGTCGATAACCGGACATAGAGTACCATTGGGAAAGCCGCATCGTGTCTCTTAGCAAGTATAGAGTACAATTGTTAGACCCATAAGCATATTTCATGTCATTTTAAGATATGTGAAAAAAAAAGTTGAATAACTTCTAAGTCCAAAAAAAAAATTTTAATCCAATAATAAAAAAGTGCTACTACAAACAATATTTTTCTAATAGTAAAAGTTGCGACTAACATTTCTATATCATTTTCATTTTGAATTTGGAAAATATCAAATGTGAATTTTTTTTTATTTTTAAGTGTTCCATGTCATTCCAAGAGATGTAAAAAAAAGTTGAAAAAATATATCATGTTAAAAAAAATAAGAAAAAAAAGTTAAAATCAAAACTTCAAAAAAAAACTATAAAAAAATGGGGGGGGGGGGCAAAAGTTGGAGGGGAGGGGGCCTCCTTCGAATTTGGGGATAGGGAACCTTTGGGGTTGAGGTCTCTGGTGGTTAGGGTCGTTGGTGCTTATCATCCTTGACGGTTCGTACTCACATACACCTTACAACTTGATTTGCATGGATTTTTACGGTTTGCTTTATATTTCTTTTTTTAAATTCTTTTTTTGGCATCTACATCGCTCTTATTGCTACCTTTTTAGTATATTATACTATTACAACCTATTTTAGATTGACAACACTGATCAAACACCACTTGTGTTTTATAAAAAACATATCGCAGAGGTAAAGCTAGGTCAACTCACTATGTCATTCTTCCATCGTTAAGTATTCTCAACTATTGATGGTTTTCCAAATTTATAGCATACTGTCTTAGTTAGCAGATCCTTCCGGGTAACCTCAACTGTGAATTGGAATTACCCATTTTCTCTACCTTCATCCGATCCAATTCGAAAATGTTATCTAACTCTGTTTTTTCCCTATTATTCAAATATGATCATTCATATAGTTCAATTCGCAAATTCCTTACCCTTTTTGCAAACAGAGTTAGTTTTTACGCAAAATGTTTTAACAGCATATGTCAATCAAACAATTCTGAGTGTAGTATCCGGTTTTTTAATTAGCAGCGACACATTCCTAACAAACTACTCTCGAGTTAAGGCAATTGTCCAAAAACTAGGTGTTGCCTCATAAACCAGTCTGATTGCTTCTTGTAATCGTGAAACTGTACTGTATATTCACCCCTCAGGCGTAAGTTTCCATGTAAGTTTCGCGCCTTTATATAACACACTACTGGTAGGGTTGTACCCAGTTTAGACATTCGCTGGAGTGACATAAAGAGGCATTTAAAATGAAAACTCGTTCCGGAGAAGTCTCACCAGTCCTGACTAGATTCACCTCTAAAGATATTCGCGACTCGCTTCTACCTAGCAATCGACATCTGAGAGTATACGGGCTAAAAGCGGCCCCTGATTATACCAAGGCTGAAAGCGAAGCGAGAAACAAGTTGAGACCGATTCTAGAGCAAGCAAAAAGCGAAGGTAGATCCGATGCATTCCTACGGGGGACGAAATTACAAATTGGAGACCAAACATTTTCTTACAACCCTGAAACTCAACAAGTGATCAAAACTGTCCAAAATTCCAGCACAATAAGTATGAAGGTGGCCGATGGGGAAAGTGACAGGATTGCAGATGGGGACACAGAATTGGTAATGAGTGATGTATCCGATGCTACGATCATAGACGGCAACGCGACAGAGACGCCGGTTAGACTGTCTCAAGGGCCAGCGGATTTGGAAGTTAGACCGTTACGGGTTCAAAAAAGATTGGCGGAGAGAAAACCGGAAGATGCAAATCGTCAACCCAGCACTAGAGTGGGAAGAAGGAGTCCGAGTGGGTCGGGAAGAAGAGTCTGGGATGGACGGACGAGAAGCAGAGGCTTGGCAAAAGGAAACGAACCTAATAGGTTTATTCTCGATCCGGCAATTAGGGAATAGGATTTTGAGGGCCGTGGTGCAATGAATTTGAAAATATGTTTCTGGAATATTCAGGGATTTAGTGATCAGAAACTAAGTGATTTATGTAGGTTAGATGAGTGGTATATTATAGGTCTAGCTGAGACATGGGGGTCGGGTAGAAGAGTTTGGGATGGACGGACGAGAAGCAGAGGCTTGGCAAGAGGAAACGAACCTAATAGGTTTATTCTCGATCCGGCAATTAGGGAATATGATTTTTAAGGTCGTGGTGCAATGAATTTGAAAATATGTTTCTGGAATATTCAGGGATTTAGTGATCAGAAACTAAGTGATTTATGTAGGTTAGATGAGTGGTATATTATAGGTCTAGCTGAGACATGGAGAAGTTCTTGTATCAAACAGTTCGTGGTAACGAACTGTAAGTAAGGAGCGACCCGGCTCAATGGTAACCGAAACTCTAGAAAACGGGTTTTTGATACCAATAGATACATCAAAAGAATCAAATTTCAATGCTGAATTCAAATATATAACTTTACTCAAGTTTAGTCCTACCCATCAGAAGTTACGCGCCTGAGAAAATTTGGTTGATTTTTGAAAAAAAGGGGGAAAGACCTCCTAAAAGTTCTAGAACCTTAATGAAAATCACACCATCATATTCAGCATATCAGAGGACCCTAGTGTAGAGGTTCCAAGCGCTTATCTACAAAAATGTGGAATTTTGCATTTTTTGCCAGAAGAAAGATCACAGATGCGTGTTTTTTTTTTTTTCAGGGGTGATCGTATCGACCCAATGGTCCTAAAACATCGTGAGAGGGCTCATTGGAACGGAAATCAAAAGTTCTAGTGCCCTTTTTAAGTGACCAAAAAAATAGATGGCAACTAGGCCCCCTCCCACGCTCATTTTTTTCCCAAAGTCACCTGATGAAAATTTTAGATAGCCATTTTGTTCAGCATGGTTGAAAATATGACAACTATGTCCTTTAGGATGACTTAATCCCCCGAAGTCCCCAGGGGAGAGGGCTGAAAGTTATGAACTTTACCCAATGTTAACATATAGTATTGGTTATTAGGAAGTATACAGACGTTTTCAGGTGGGATTTTTTCTGGTAATAGGGGGGTGGGTGGATAGGGGATTATGTGGGAAGATCTTTCCAAGAAGGAAGTTTTCATGGGGGAAGGGAAATTGCTATGAAAGGGGCGCCGGATTTCCCAGCATTATTTAAAAAAAGATCAGAAAGTTAAATATAAAAAAAACAAGTTTTCCAACTGAAAATAAGGAGTAACATCAAAACTAAAAACGAACAGAAAATATTACGTGTATGATTGGGTTCACCCTCTAGTCAATACCTCGCTCTTTAAGCCAAAGATTTTTTAGTACTTTCATAAGAGCTATTTATTCTAAATAACGGCCTTTGTGATTAAGGGGTCGTTTTTAAAGAATTGGAACAAAATTCGAACTTTAGCTTAAAGAGCGAGGCATTGACTAGGGGCGAGCCCCCTAATATACGCATTAAAAATATATGAATATAGAAGTTCGTTACGTAAGTTAATTCGTATGTTACGTATATTTATTACTAATTAAAACGTTCGTAAATAAAATTAAACAACTTTCGAGAAAACCATTTAACCAAATAAAAGTAAAATTAATATGCAAGTTTTGTTTTAATTATTCATGTACGATGAGCCAAAATCAAAACCTGCATGAATTCAAAAATATTCACAAATTAAATAAAAAAACAAGTTTTTTTAACTGAAAGTAAGGAACGACGTTAAAACTTAAAACGAACATAAATTATTCCCTATATGAAAGGGGCTGTCCCCTCCACAACGGCGCGCTCTTTACGCTAAAGTTTTACTTTCTCACGAATCTTATTTTTTTAAACAATAAAAAACTATATCGTAAAGAGCGAGGCGTTGAGGAGGGGACAGACCCATTCATATACGGAATAATTTCTGTTCGTTTTAAGTTTTAACGTCGGTCCTTACTTTCAGCTAAAAAAAAACTTGTTTTTCTTATTTAATTTGCATTCAAGGGTTTATATATGAATGCGCTTGTAGAAAACCATCGAGGAATGGCAGAGTGTACGGAGGAGTTGCTGTTTCATACAGAGAAAGTCGTTTCCGCTCGGTTTTGAGATTAAAAAGTGAATCTGAGAATATTGTGTGGGTTAAAGGTAAAAATGAATGAATTAAATCTAGTTGTAGGAGGTGTTTATATACCACCACAGAATAGTTTATATATAAACGAAAATAGTTGAGAGTTGGTGTCAACAGAGATGAGAAGACATGTTAAATTGTATAGTGAGCTATTTTTTTCTTATAGACGAATGTAATGCGTAGGCATATACTGGGATTTCAGATGGCGATTTTTAGGAAGCTGGAGATAACTGGAGGAGCTATGCATCGCGGGATCCTTCCGAATCACCTTGGTATTATGATGATTTAAAAATTAGTAAGCAACAGAGTAAGAACCAGAACCATGGAAGGAATAAATAATGATCGAATCTTTTTTAGTTTTACGTGAATGAAAAAATGGCAATTATGAATGATAGACTTGGAGAACAAGAAGAAGTGGAGACTTTTACTTGCTTTTTAGGGTCATCAAGCGTGTGAGATTACTCTTTGGGTTAGTTGAATCTATGACCAGTTTGTTACAATTCTAGAGTGATGTGTTGTATAGGGTCGGACCATGTCCCAATTGCTCTTAATCTGAGTCTTCCTGGGTCTCAGAGGTCTATATGCGAGATAAGGGTTCGGGGTTTGCAAAGAGAAGAGGAGACAAGTAGATTTACAAAGAATGATCTTTGTATTAGAAAACCGATAAAAACAGTTAAGAAGACAGAAGAGATAGTAAACCAAGGGATAATAAGAGGTAGTACTCAGGAGCTAATAGAAGAGTGTGAGGAATTTTGTAAAATTGGTAAGGTGGAGGAGAGTCTAAAGGGACTGAACAAGGTAGAGTATGATATTTGCGTAGGAGCAGGAGAAAGTGATAAAACTGAGGTTAGGAATTCAGAGGAGAGGGAATTGGATATGGAACGTAAAAAGTTAAAAGCTAGGCTACAAGAAGCGTTAGATGTAGTCAGGTTCCAGAGACCAGGAACTTTAGATAATAATTTATTGGCATACCGAATAATTAGGAGAGAGTATAAGAAAGTAGTAAGAAAGTGTAAGAAGATGAAAGAAGAAGAAGATATTAAGGAGATAGAGCAGGCATTAAAGGATAAGGATAGCAAAATTTTTTGGAAGAAGGTTTCAAGTTCTACCATTCTACCAGAAGGGAGACAAGCCAAGATATCCCCCCCGCGGACACCTAGTCGAGTGAATTAAAGAGGCAGGAGACAACGGAAAATGAGTGTGTATTTGAAAATAATTGGAAGAAGAGTATCAAAGATCAGGTTTATGGCCCTATGAAGGAAGCAGATGATGCTTTAATCGAGCCAGTTAGGGTAGAAGAAGCATGGAAAAGTTTAAAAGAGATGAAAGGATGTTCAGCACCTGGTCCTGATGGTATTCCAGCAGTTCTATAGAAGTATAGTAGAAGCGTAACATTGTATATTATTACTTTGATATTTACAGCAGTTCTTCGATCTGGAATTTGGCCTAGTGAGTGGAGCCTGGCAGTAGGAGTGCCGATTTTTAAGAAAGAGAATAGGAATCTACATGAAAATTATAGATGTATACATTTAGGTAATACACTAGGAAAGCTAATGGCGAAGGTATTAGATAACAGACTTAGAAGTTGGCTCCAGAAAACTGAAAGGCTAGCCGCGGAGCAGTCAGGATTCAGAGAGGGACATAGTACGATTGATCAGATTTTTACATTAAAGTGTTTAGTTGATAAGTTTATAAATAAGAAGGGATGTAAATTGTATGTAGCTTTTTTGGATTTAAAAGGGGCATTTGATAATGTAAAGAGGGAATTGTTAATGTAGGATTGTATAAATATTGGCCTGCCATACCCACTTGTAAGGATTTTAATAAGTATGTATGAAGCTACAAAGATTGTTATTAGGGTTGCAGGAAAATTTTCAGATATAATCTGTTCTAGAAAGGGGGTTAAACAAGGTTGCCCCCTGTCTCCGCAGCTATTTTCGTTGTTTATTAATGATTTGCCGGATTTTCTTAGGAAGCAAGGAGCCCCAATGGTGTCATTAGATGTCTGTGAACTATGCATGCTGATGTTCGCAGATGACCTCGCACTAGTGGCAAAGTCTAGAGAGGATTTACAGTTCTTGTTGGATAGAACTAAGGATTATATAGATAGGAAACAACTAAGCCTGAATGTAAAGAATTCGGTAGTTATGGTTTTTAGAATGGGGGGTAAGATTACAAGTAGGGATAGAGTAAAATGGAGGGAATAGATTTAGAATGTATGGATGAGATTACGTATTTAGTATGTAAGTATTCGTCAAATGGCAAGTTTGGAAAGCAACTCAAGCTAAGTCTTGCTAAAGGTAAGTCCTGCGCCTATGCTATGACTGATAGCCAACTGGCGAACATACAGAACCTGAAGATGCATAAGCAGATATTTCAGGTAAAGATTGAATCGGCTATGCATTATGGATCTGAAGTTTGGGGATACATAGCTGGTGAGAGGATGGAGATGATTCAGCTTCAGTATTTTAAGAGAGTTTTAGGTCTACATTTTTCAACGAATAGTTTAGTATTGAGAGGAGATCTAGGTTTATTTTCTTTAAGAAATGATACGCTAAAAAGGATGATAAGACTGTGAGAAAAAATCCTGAGTATACTCAGTAAGGATAACAAAACCAGCTTGTTTAGAAGCTCTGAGGATCACAAAGTGTGATACATGGTCATCTCAAATAAAGAAGGTACTCAATTATTGTGAATTTTCAGAGCAATGGAATGGTGGGCTAGGGATTGGATTAAAGGAAGGAGCAGTTGCAAGTAGGGTCAGGGAGAGGTTAAGGGACGATGAGATCCAGGTGTGGCATGCGCAAATGAATGAGACCCGATCACTGGAGTTATATGCAAAGGCTAAGGAGCAGTGGAGAGAAGAAATGTATTTTAAGGTGGGGCTTCAAAAGAAGCAACAAAAGATGATCATTTGTGTTAAGTCAGATGGGTTACCACTTATGAAGGTCTAAATCAGGTCAAAACTTCCCAAATTTTCGTTGATAATTTTCCCAAATTTCGTTGATTATCAACAAAATTTGGAAAGTTTTGACCCGATTTAGACCTTCGGGTCAAAACTTCCCAAATTTTCGTTGATAATTTTCCCAAATTTCGTTGATTATTTTCCCAAATTTTTCACATGTTTGTAAAAAAAATCGGGTCAAAAAGTTTTGACCCGATTTAGACCTTCCAACCCCGAACCCTATCTCGCATATGGACCCCTGGGACCCATGAAGACTCAGATTAAGAGCAATTGGGACGTGGTACGACCCTACGCAACACATCACTCTAAAATTGTAACACACTGGCCACAGATTCAACCCAACCAAACAATAATCTACCACACTTGATGACCCTGAAAAGCAAGTAAAATTCCCCACCTCTTCATCTTCTCCCAGTCTACCATTCACAATTACCATTTTTTCATTCACGCAAAAATCTAAAAGGTTAGATCCCTATTTTATTCCTTCTACGGTTCTGGTCCTTACTCTTGCGCTTACTAATTTTTAAATCATCATAATACCAAGGTGATTCGGAAAGACCCCGTGATACATTGCTCCTCCAGTTATCTCCAACTTCCTCAAATTCGCCTTCTGAAATCCCAGCATATGCGTTACATTCGTCTGTAAGAAAAAAATAGCTATCACTATACAATTTAACATGTCTTCTCATCTCTTTTGATACCAACTCCCAAATATTTTCCTTCATATACGAACTATTCTGTGGTTATATATAAACACCTCCTACAACTAGATTTAATTCATTCATTTTTACCTTTAACCACATAATATTCTCAGATTCACTTTTTAATCTCAAAACCGAGCGGTGTTTATTTTGGTCACCAAAAAAGTAGGGAGAGCTGGGGATGCCCTGGTGTCTTTTAAGGTTTAGATACTCACAAAACTAAAGACAAATATTCTTTATTTCCATCACATGTGAACAGAATAACTTTTAGAAATAATAATTTATCCCTGCCAAGGTAGTGGCAAACCATTGTATTCAAGTATTTTTGTTATAAAACCCATAGTCAGCCTTGCCAAAAAATAATATTAATGAAAAGAAAATATATTTTAAAAGGTGCATTATTCTGCAAATGGACTAGAAGTAATTCGTTTCTGGAAGATGGATACAATTAGATTTTTTACTTTCTAATGCATTGGTGATAAGAGAGTGCTTTTTTTAGTAATTTACTATTTTGAACTTATTTGTTGTAATCTTTGGTAATCTTGTCAAAAAGTGGTGTTGATCTGAAATCCGTCATATATTGTTGTTGGCCCTTCTGCATGGACTGCCATTGTCTTCAGAATTGCTGATATCATTTTTATGCGCTGTAGTAACTCGAAACTGTTCTTGCTTAAAAATTGCTGTTGTTGGAAATGTGTTTAGGTTTTGGATGGTAAAAATTCAGGTGCACTGATTAGAAGAGGAGGGTTCACTCAGTATCTTTTGATTTACCTTATGACTTCATCATGCATATATTATCAGCTCCATAGGGGCTCAGTGAGAATTGTAGTGCATTGATTCTGAAAGCAGACTCTTAATTAAAACTGCTTCTTATTCTCTGCTTCTCTTTCTTTGTTACTTCTTCTTTCTCTTCTCTTAAATTGCTTCTCTCAAATTTTTCAGTTTCAATTTTTCAACCTGTCTTCATGGAATTCTTAAAGTCTTAATTGTTGCCACCTCATTATTGTTGCCACCATTCTTGTTATATGCATTGTAGCTACTTACCTACTCTTTGTTTGCATTTTTCTATTATCTTCTTTTCTTTATATTGTTTTTTTTTTATTATTTTTATTATCATGGTTCTTGGTTCAGAACCTTTGTTAAAATGGTTTTTGAGTCTGTTAATTTGCAGACAGAATTACTGAAAACTATGATGATGCAATATATTTTCCAAATGGTATATGTAATGGTAACAGTATATAAACGGTAACTAGAATTTATTTACTTTAAAAAAAATGTGAACAATAATGTCCTTACAGTCAAAGTAGTTGTTTTTTACAGGCTTGAGTTTTCCAGTGTCTTTAAACTTCTTACCATTAGTAGTTTGATAATCAGTGGTTTCCCATATTATTACATTTATTAGGGATTTTTTATGTTAGTAAACAACACTATTGTTCATTTCTCTCAACTTAACACAGATCCTGTCTTAGGCACTTGTAACACATTTTCACTGTCCTTGGTACTTCAATATAATTAAGATTGCTTAATGATCAAATACTAAAATAGATAAAGGAAATGAAAACAAAAATCTTGGTTAAATCATTTATTAAATTCATTATTGGCAATAATGATGGACCTATCACATTATCTTTCTTAATAATCAAGGGCTTAATTAGCAGATAAAATGGTATCAGAGTTTTTGTTTATGAAGAGCTTCTTTTTTGGAGATGCCAACAACCAGAGAATGTGCCACAGAAGTAGGGAAACTCAACATATGCACCAGCGCATGCTGATAAGCAGGACCATCTAAAAAATTCGTCTTAAACTATCAATCATAATATTCCATCGCATATCTTTTTTGGGTATGCAACATTTGAAAATGGCATAAGCTTTTCTGCTTGTTGAGGGCATCTCTTTGGACAACTGAAGAATTTTAGACAGCAGCACTAAAACATAATCACACCAGTCAACAACAACCATCACACCAGTGCTTGTTGATCAGCAGGACAGTCTAACAAGCTCTTCTTAAAACATCAATCTTAACATTCTGTTGCATATCCCATTTGGGTTGGCAACATTTGGAAATGGCATCAGCTTCTCTGCCTGTTGAAGGCATCTCTTTGGACAACTAAAGAATTTTCGACAACAGTAATGAAACCATCAACATCTTCACACCAGTCATCAAGAAACATCACACCAGTGCATATTGATCAGCAGGACAGTCTACCAAACCCTTCTTAAACTGTCAACCATAATATTCTCTGGCTTGTTCCATTTGGATTTCAAATTGCATTCGGTTTTCCACCCTTTGAAGGCTTCTTGTTGGAGGCACAAAAAACTGATGAATACGCCAAAAGAGCAAGGAATCCATCAACATGCATACCAGAGTCCTTAATGAATTTAAAAAAGAAATCAACAGCAATGTTTTCACATGCAAAGTAACAACATTTTACAGGCTAGGGGTATCCAGTGCGTTCGAACTTATCTTTAGTAATTTAATAGCTGATAACAGTGACCTGCCCCAATTATTACAATTTATTTATTCCTTTTGTAGGTATTGCTTTTCCAACGTGTATATCAGTAAATAACTGCATCTGCCATTTCTCCCCACTTAATACAGATCCTGATTATATTCTCCAGGACAATGACCTTGTCAAAGTGTAAGTAAACTTGTTCCTTATCATACATGCCCAAAATTGATTGTCATTCTTTGGATAAATTCCGAGCCTTGTAGTGGGTTGTTGCAGGTGAGGTTAAGCGCTGGATCTAGTATTCCCAATGAGCAGGTTAATCTATTTGCACCACTACAGGGCCAAACCTGATTACCCATCAAATCATTGTTCCTAGTCTATGACTTGATGCTAAAAAATATATGAAGCAGCTATGGGAGAATAATACACATTAAAAACATAGAAGTTTAAAATGCTTTATTTTCTTTTTTTATTTTTTTTCCTGATCAAACTGTTAAGAGTATAGATGTTAAACTGTTCAACTGTTCAACAGAGTAAACTGTTCAGAGTATAGGCGGTATTACACACTAGTCTTATTGGATTATTTAATGGCAAATTAGGTATAATTTATGATATCATAAGTATGATACCAAACCTATCAAACAGTTTACAGTAACAAACTTTAAGTAAGGAGCAACTCGGTTCAATAGCAATCAAAGTTCTAAGAAACAGAATTTTGATATCAATAGATACATCAAAGAGTTGGCTTATTATGCTGATTCAAAATATTTAAAATTCACCAAGTTTAGTTTTGCCCATTGAAAGCTACAATCCCATAAAAAATTAGCCTGATTTTTGAAAAAGTGTGAAAACATCCACCTAAATGTCTAGGAACCTTAATGAAAATCACACCATAAGCTTCAGTGTATCAGAGGATCCTACTGTAGAAGTTTCAAGCTCCTATATACAATAATGTGGAATTTGCATTTTTTGCCAGAAGAGAGACGGATGTTTTTTTTTTTTTTTTTTTTTTTAGGGGTGGTCGTATCAAACCAATGGTCCTAAAAGATCGGAAGAGGGTGCATTCGAGCGGAAATTAAAAGTTCTAGTGCCCTTTTAAGTGACCAAAATGATCGGAGGGCAACTAGCCCCCCCCTCCCACACCCTTTTTTTCCTCGAAGTCATCCAATCAAAATTTTCAGATACCCATTTTGTTAAGCATAGTTGAAAGATCCAATAACTATACCTTTAAGAGTAAGATGACCCCTAATAGCCCTTGGGGAAAGGGCTGTTAGTTATGCAATTTGCCTGTTGTTTGCATATGGTATTTGTTATTGGGAAGTATACATATATTTTTTTTTGGGTGGGGGGGGGGGTATTTTGTGCTTGGGGGTGGGTTTCCATGAGAACAATTTTTTCGTGGGGAATGAAATTTCCAGAGGTGAACTTTTCAAATAAAATTCTTTTTATTTGTCTTACTTTCTCTTAGTACTGCCTTGGACTTAACATTGGTCATTTTAATTGTCTGAATCTGGCACCTGAATTTTGCCAACGATTTTTTCTAATAACGTGTTATTGTTTTCTAATAAAGTTTTTTTTAATTCATATTAAAAAACTTTAATGTGAGTATAACATAAAAGTGCTGTTTTTGCATAAACAAAAAAAGTCGAAGTTATTTTATGCCTTTTAAAGGCTCACTCAGTGACTTCAATTACGATGGGGGCTTTTTCGTCTTTGATTCCCCCGAGGGGACTGTTTCCCCTAGATCTCCCCCTTGGATTTTGACAAATACACTTTTTGCGGCAATTTCATTGAAAATTTTGCGGCTACTTCATTGAAAAATGCCTTTTTTGGTATTTCCATGACAATATGGAAAAGACGAAAAATTTACCCCCCCCCCTAAATGCTTGTGAATTGACGCCACTGTGATCACTGAAGCTTTCTTGGGTCGTAAAGATATTCTTTGCATTTTATTTGTTTAGCCTATATTTAGCCTATATAGATTATTTGTGGACTGTAACTTATCACTTGCTCCTCAATATGAAGCAGTAGTAAAGAAAGCTTCCAAGGTTGCCTAGCTCCTGAGTGGACACTAGGTTTGACAATTTGCAATTACTTGCTATACTCTATATGTCCTGCCCGTCTTAGAATATGTACCATCTGGCCTTGATACAACAAGGATCTTGATGCTCTCGAGAGAGTACAACAAAGAATAGTTAAATTATCAACAAGCCTCTGCAATCTCCCCTATCAAGAGCGCCTGAGCCTACCAACCCTTGCGTGCAGATCCATACGTTGTGATTTGGTCAAAACGTGCAAAACGTGTCACGGAGTGTATGGTGGTGCCTGTGGATAAGGATAATTAACTTTGACCGAAACCGGCTACGAGGGCACAATTTTAAAATCAAGGGTGAACGATTCCGTAAGGAAGTTGGGTGTTGGACTCTGCAAAATCGTATTACGCATGTAAGGAACCATTTGCCTTCTGAGGCTGTCATGTGTCTCATGGTTTCAACTCTCAAAAACCAATTAGACCCAATGTTTTATTGTGAAATGTATGACGTCAACAAATTCCGAAACGACATTTGAGTTGAGAAAAAATTTTGAGCTGGAGAGAAGTCTGGGTTCTTCCCATTTTCGTAATTTAGAGTCTTGTACTCTTAGTTAAGCAATATATTATTATTATATATCCCTCAAACATTTGGAAAATCGTGATAGTAAAGTTGTGAAGCTTTCGGGCGGGAATGAAACTTTGGGTGGAGATTTCATGTGAAAAAGGGAAGCCAGGCAACCCTATCTTCTTAAAACTTAGTTTTTCTGTGTTCCTATGTACATTTTAAGCCATAAAAAAAGAACTAAAAGTTGAAATACACCCGATAGGGTTTTCTGTTGATTTTTAAACCAATAAAAAGTAAGAATAGTATTTTAGTCACACGATATTTGACAAATAATCTCTCTGTTCCTCTGCGTCTAGCTGTAATGTCAAATACATTGTTACATTATTTTGAATGTAGAAAAGGAGGCTTTATTTTGAACGTTTAGTAAATAATTGATGATTTTTACTAAACTACCCTAAACTTTAACTTTGTTATTTTTTCATTTTCAGAATTCAGAAATCACATCAGCAGTTCAGAAAGTAGCTGTGTCTTATAAATTTAAGCCAATTGAAGGTATGTTGAGTCATCAGTTAAAACAGTTCAAAATTGATGGGGAGAAGACAATCATCCAAAATCCCAATGAAGGTCAGAGGAAAGAACATGACAAACACAAGTTTGAAACCTATGAAGTATATGCTATTGATGTTTTAATTTCAACGGGCGAAGGACAGGTTGGCTTTTTTATTTTACCTCTGATACTTTTCCTAAGAGTCGTCCTTGACCTTCCTCATAGCCTTTCTCACAGAACAATTTAAATCATGTAAAGTAAGAAGCGATTAGTTTAAAATACAGCTGGAAGAATCAGAACCCCGTTGTAATTGCATATTATTTTTTTTAGTCGCCCCATTCACCAACAACATCCCTAAATATTGCATAACTTTACATCATATCACTTTACATTACATCATATTTCGGCTCCTTGCATCTTGACTTTGTAGCTCTTACTCGGCAATGCCGCCAGCGTAAAGGGAATCAGGTGTCAGTGCCGTTAGTTGTCTTCAGAGTGATTTGTCCTGTGCGAGAATCGGAGCTTCGCCCGGTGTTTCCAGCCGTTTGCAGTGGGTTATTGTCAGGAATCAGTCGTTCAGGTGTTTGAGGGGCCCGGCGAAGAAGATGACCATATCAACTCAGTGAGTGAAACTCGAGCTACTCAGACAGGGGTGGTATCTAAAGGGCCGGAGGGTCTACAAGTTTTTTATCCTGTCAAACTATCTTGCAATGACAGTACTTTCGTTGTTAATGTAGAGCTTTTTGAGCAGATTGATACTTTTTGTTGGCACACAAGCAGATTGGAGAATCAGCCACTGTGACTGTATGTCAACAGGGTCGAAGGCAGATCGAAAATTTACGAAGCCGATGCACACATTTCTTTACATTATAGTTTCCTCCGCCAGCTGTTTATTGAACATAATCAGTAGTGGATTGAACCCAGCTTGCTAGGAGCGACGGAGGGGATAAACGTTGCATGATACTTTTATTGTTTTTTTTTTTATTTTACGTTACTTTTTATTGGTTTAAAAATCAACAGAAAACCCTATCGGGTGTATTTCAACTTTTAGTTCTTTTTTTATGGCTTAAAATGTACATAGGAACACAGAAAAACTAAGTTTTAAGAAGATAGGGTTGCCTGGCTTCCCCCTCGCATCGGTCGCGTGAAAAACAAAATAACATCCGGGATGTATGCAAGGGGAATGGGCTGGGGTCCCCCCTCCCCGAAATCGGGAATATTTGTGAATATTATGTTTTACTTTAACTGTCAAATGAACTTTTTTTTTTGGTTATTGCCCTCCCCCCCCCCCCTGAAAAAATTATCCGTGGCTCCCCCAAAAATATTCGTGTATGCGTACCTGAAACTAAGATGTACAATAGTCTGCTATTGGCCCAGTAAAGTCTGAAAGTTTTCTAGACGTACTTGTGCATGGGGAGAAGGAATAGGGCAAATTAGGAGGCTCTTTCCTTCAAGAAAAATTAGTTTCAGCTATTCCTTTTTTATCATTCTCCTTTTTGTGTACCCCCGCAGGTAAAATTCTTTTGACACACCCTACAAAGCCGTCCACAGGGGTTCTCTTCCATTTGATGCTTTTAAATTTTACTTTTTTTTTGTGAATGTAGACATTAAACATAATGAGGCAATTCTTACTATCATACTACCAATTGTGACATGGGAATGTATATTATGTATTCGTTATGCTCCCCTGTACGTTTGTACTTTTTTTTTTATTATGGTGAAAATTTTTATAGGAAAAAATTCAATTGTAAAAAAGTTACTGAACTTGTGAAAAATTATAGAAAACTTGTTATTTGATTTCTTTCTTTTTTACAGGAATTTTAATGTAAAGAAAATAAACTGGAAAACATCACGTAATTGAGTTCACAAATTAAATGGTGATATTAATATATTGTATTCACCATTAGCCCATTGGCTTAATCTCAATTTTTGTCTGGGGGCCTAATTGAACTAATGTGTTCATTTTTATTTGTTATTGCCATTTTTGTTGTAACGCATATGACAGACCACAATCACCATAAAAAAATTCAAAAAACACCACTTTTTTTACTGATGTTAATCCAACACAATAAATATATTTTTTGCATGTGGCGACAGAACACATTTTATTACTTGTGCTTGTCTCCGGAGCTCCACGTGGTGCTAGCCTAATTACATTGTTTAGGCTGTCAAAAATAATATAGGTCGTAATTAAAATAATTATGGTTGCCAATTTTTGTAGGCTGCTGACCAGCGTTGCTAACGCGGTACAATTGTACCATGTTTGGTACAATTTAGAGGTCTGGGTACAAGGCGGTACATTGAGAAACTTTTTGGTTCAATCAAATTTTCTGGGATATTTAGATTCTACTTACTCCTTTTTAACTCGGATTTCTACTCCAAGTTTTAGTACATCAAAAATGTTCGCACGACAAATTTCTAACCTGGTGTACAGATAGTACAAATGAATCTCTTGCGGTGCAATTTTAGTCGGAAAACTGGTACAGTTTATATCAAATCATTGACAACATTGCTGCTGACCTTCTATTGATGGATGATATGTATCCTGCCATCCATATGTTTTACAAACGTGCTTAGTCTTAAGGCCCTCCCCTTCCCAAGTCTGAAGATTTATCTCATAGCTTCCCCTATATTATCATATTTTGTGCCCCCCCCCGCTCCGCAAATTGCCAAAACAAAAAAAGTGTATTTATTAACGTGGTGAATTCAAGTATTACTTATCTCTTCTTTTTTCTGTAGGAGTAGTAAAAATTTAGGATTGTTTTTAGGGAATCATTTTTTGCACATTTAGTGATTTGGAACGTCTTCATTCTTTTACTTAGAGACTATTTACTTCTCAAAGCGGTTGCTTGTTTGTTTTTTATTCTTGTGTAGTAGTAGTAGCTTTTACCGTGCAGTAGATAGGCCCGGACCGTAACACAAAGCTCCCCCATCGCTAAATTAGATAGTTGAAATCTATGTCAGATAAATAAAAAATACGTTTTTTTTCTTCTTTTTTTTCTCATTGCAGAACAAAATCAAAATTTTTTTTAATGCCTAGTTCTACTTCTATGCTAGTAAAAGTTAGCTACGAATCAAATACCATAGTTTGAGAAAACGTTCTTGAGGTATTTAATTAAAATGGCGACTACATGGAAACTATAGTTCTACCCCTCAAACCCCCCCAAAAATATTCGTTAGCTTGCGAATACACTTTATTTTCTGACAGGGAAGGGAGATGGAGAGCCGAAAATCGATATTCAAAAAAACTGACGAGACCTACTTGTTGAAATTGAAAGCCAGCCGACAATTTTATTCCGACGTTAATGCAAAGTGTGGACTAATGCCTTTCAACCTTCGGATATTTGACAGCGATGCCAGGGCCCGTATGGGTGTTGTGGAGTGTGTTAATCACAAATTGTTGGACCCTTTCCAAGTACTTTATGAAAGGCCAAGTAAGTATTGTTGAACTTCACTTGACAAATGATAGTTGTAAGAAAATTGGTCAAACGAATCGGGAATTTTGTTAATTTAAGGTTATTTACCATTTACCGGCGTGCTCTGTTTTTACCGTCTCTCTCGTTGGAGTACAACCCTCTATTGGAAAGCTAAATTTGTCTTAGTGTTTCTTAGCGAAACCCGGAGCTTTTGATTAGTTTTGGGCGGTGTCGGTAGGCTGGTCATTAATGCCATCTACTTTCGAACAATACACAATGTGGTGATAGTGCTCTACGTAGGAAAGTTCCATTCATTCATTTGGCTGTGTTAAACAGTTCAACAACAATTCAATACAATCAAACCATAAGCTCAGAAGCAAGGCTTGAGTGAGCCAAATATTTAAACACTTTAATAAACGAGAAGTAAGGAAGGTCACGTAAAGAAAGAAACTGCTAATACGCCACAAAGAGGAAAAAAAAACTAAAAGTTTGGTTTCTGATCAGACGATGTGTATTGATAACAGTGGGAAGGGGGGGTAAAATACACCTCAATCAGGTTGGTGATTCCATACTTCGGTAGATGGGACCAAGCTGGGGATCAGACTCTACCGGTTTTTTCGCATATCAAAATTTAGCGTTGTGGAACGGAATTGACGGTTTGTATAACGGGGAGTACATCGACTGAAGTAGTGAAGTAGTTTAATTTCAGATAGAGTTTTTGGAGACTAAATCTGTGTGCCAATGATTGCCCAGTGAAATTATTTGCAGGAGGCTGTTCTGGGCCATATTAGAGTACAGATCTAGACGGATTTAGTTTGAGTCAAGAACCGTGTTTTAGGCTTAGGTGTGTTATGTGTGTATTATGGTGTATTTATATTGTATTGTATTTATATGGTGTATTTATGTGTGCATATGGTGTTCGGTGTATTTAGAACGTGTTTCACGTCTTTTATGTGTGTTATTGGTGTGTTATGAATAATTTGAAAGAAAATACACTTAGTAATGAACAACAAATTTCACTTGGAGGAATGCTCTTCTTTCTTCACTTTTTCCTCTAAATGAGTATCTTGAAAGTAATTCAGCTTTCCATGCTTGTACCTATTTGTATTATAGGGATAAGGAAAAATCTAATGAAGGCTCTTGAAATTTTTAGATCTTCTCTGAAGAAAAAAGAAGTGTATGTGGGGCTAGGGTTTGAGTCCTGGTTGCTCTGATTATTTGGTTTGTGACGGGAGTCAACAGTGTGACTGTAAGCTCAGCCAGAATTGACTTAGCAGTAAATGGGTACCTGAAGAAATCTGGGGAAAAAGACGGGAAACATCGGATAATATGTCCCCAGCTTTGTATACCATTTCGTGTTTTTTTATGTTTTAATCTTCCTCCATACAGAGGCAGGGTTTTGCACACTTTTCGTTTGAAATGCACTATTTTATGCCACAGCGGTAATGCGCAAGAAGCGGCAACCGTACGCATGCAAGTTTTTGACTTGTACTCTTTTTGAGCAAAAATTACTCTTTTTGAACGTCAGTAGTTGGCAACCCTGTGCAGAGGCCCAGATGAATCAGTATATTTTTTCTGGACCGCCTTCCTTCTCATTCTTTTGGTCATGCATTTTTCTCTGGTTAGTGTATGCAATTGAAAGAAAATGTTTAAGATCAACTCAATAGATGTTTCAAAAGTTTCTAATGCATTAAAAATACTGCAGAGCCGCGGTTATCCGAGCCCCGACTAGCCGATTCTCGGTTTAACCGAGGTATTCTATTTGCATAAATGTATATCCTGATAAAGTATAATGCCAGTTATTTTATTGCTTTGCTAATTATCAATAAATAAAAAATATACAATGCTGTATTTAAATACAAATCTAATATACTGTGCACGAAAATAATTTCGAGGGAGATATTCTAAAATGTGTAAACAGTGAATTTTTATGTAATAATCTTTCAATTTCAAGTCCAAGTTATTCAGATCAATATTGATCTTCTGACGACCTTCATCGCAATTTGTTTTAAGAGGAACGGTATGCATAGTGATCGTGAACGCAAAAGAGTAAATGATTGCTTCCGCAATCTTAATAATCGTAATTCGGAGTCGTAGATCAGGGTCGTCCGGAATCGGCATTGTGATCCAGAATATTACCAAAGTTTCACTCTTAGGTTAATAATTGAGAAGCGCCTGAGTTGTCAAACACCTCTGGTCCCCAGTTATATAGATTATGAGTAAGAGTTTGATTTTGTTGATAGAAGAACTTTAGTAAAAATTTTATCCTTGTAAGGTATACCAGACAAATACATCAAAGGGATTAGTGCTATGTACGAGAATAACACTGCTGCGGTTAAGGTAGGAAATGAGGTTAGCAGCTGGTTTTGTATTAAATCAGGAGTTGAGCAGGGTTGTATTCTATCCCCCTTTATATGGATTATTTTGATGGACTTCGTCTTAGGAGCACAGGAGAGGCAATGGGAGACCACGGAATCAAATGGGGAGGAAGATCACGGAAGAACAGGGGAGGAAAAGTCTCCTGGACTTAGATTATGCTGATGATTTAAGCATCCTAGATGAAAGTGTGAGCAAACTAAATGAGAATTTAAAGGTTTTACAAATTCAAGCTGCTAGAATAGGTTTGAAAATCAATGTTAAGAAGACTAAGTCACTAAGGCTAGGAATAAGTGAAGATAAAAAGGTGACGTTGGGTAATAAAAAGATTAATCAGGTGGGCAGCTTCACTTACCTGGGTAGTATTATTAGTAAAGATGATGGGAGCTGTGAAGAAGTTAAAAGTAGAATAGCCAAGGCTCAGGGTGCTTTTTTCACAGTGAAAAAAAGTTTGGAAGAAATGGAAGATAAGTCTGCAAACCGAGATTAGAGTATTAGAAGCTACAGTGATGACAGTGGTTAAATATGGCTGTGAAGTATGGGCGCTCCGAAAAGCGGATGAAGATTTGCTAGATGTTTTCTGGAGAAATTTCTTAAGGATTGTTCTGGGTACCCGGATAACTGACCGTATTTCAAACAATAGGCTGTGCGAAAAATGCGGTTCAATACCGCTCTCTAGGGCTATAACGAAAGAAAGGTTGAGGTGGCTAGGGTACCTTATGTGGATGAAGGATGGCAGATTGCCGGAGATTGTTCTTTTTGGCCAACCGTCTTGGTCTAAACGGAAAGCAGGTCGTCCTCGTCTGGGGTGGGAGGACGTCATAAAGAAAGATTTAAAGCAAATGGGAACTTCGTGGGAAGGTGTAAAAAGGGAAGCTTTGAATAGATTGGGATGGAGGAGGAACGTTTGTAGCTGTGTTGGCCTCAGGTGGCTTGGTGCTTCAGTGAGTTGTTAGTAGTAGTAGTAGTAATCCGTATATCTTGATCGGGAATCGTAATAATCATTTCTGGAAAAGTAGATTAGGGTCATCCAGAATCGTAATAATCGTTTCCGAATCCGTATTGTAATTGGGAATCGTAGTTAGGAATCGTAATAATCGTATTTGAAATCTGTATCGTAATCCTTAATTCATAATCCGGAATAGTAACAATCGTTTCTGGGATCACAGAAAGACCGCTTTCGGAAAAGAGCGTAACCACTTTGTACTATAGTTAACATTATTAATTATGTGGCATAGGTAAATGGCACGACCGAATTTTCGACAATAATAAATACGAGTTTTAGGCAAAGGATAATATTTATCTATCGATATAATTCATAGTGTCCATGCAATTCATAGGTTTCGATACTTTCAAAAGTACTGATACAACTATGCAATAACAAGTCTTATCGATAAAGGTGGTGTTGTATTTGGTATTGGGCCAATTAAATATTGATTAATTAAATTAGTTACATTAAATAATAAAAATATTGCCCGAGAAGTTATTATTTACCTTATAAAGGCTTTGGAACGGGGGAGGGTTATTCAAGGTCGCTATTTTGTGACTTGCCCTGTATGGGGTATTCAAAAATCTGGGGGGGGGGGCGTAGAAGGGCAAACTCGTCGCTGTTATTTGACGAAATATATAATTTTAGGTGTTACACCTAAAGCTTGTACCTTAAATTTTTTACACTTCCATGATGATTGCCAAAAACTGTTTGCTAAGCTGTTCTCAAAAGAGGAAGAATCATTTCCGCTTAATTGAGAGTTAGAGTAATAATTTATGGAGCTATGATTTTCAACACTCATGTAGCAAAAAAATTGTTTTTAGATAAACTTGTTCCGACGCTAAATTTGCTAGCTCAAAAGCTAAAACAAACGATGTAAAAAATCCATTTTTATTGGAAGCCCAGTGAGGACGGAATTTCTTTCAATTGTTTTCCGTCAGTTACTCGTAATGGTTAATGTTGTTTTTTTTATCTTTTTATGTTTTTTCAATTTTGCATTTGTCCTCTTCAGATGAGGTTGTTGCCCAGTTCAAAGCAACGGTGTTACTAATGCCCAATGGCCCTTTAAGGATCACTGGTGGGTATCCTGTTGACGGGGATATTTATCAATCAGAGCATAAAATTGAAGATGAAGAGATCACGGTAATTATTATAACAATCTTTTGGTAATTATTATTTGAAGCAAACGAAAGATAAAAATATCTTCGTTGATATTTGTTGACGTTGTGTGGGAGGGGTTGGGGGCAAATAGTGGAAACTAGTGCTAGTTTGAGAAAACACAAATGACATCTTTCGTTTCTGCTATTTCGTTCTTGCTCATATCCTACCTTAAACTGATCCATACTTGTCTTTTCAGGAAACTTAAAGCGTAGGGGAGGGCAAATAAATGAGACAAAGAATAAAAGGATTTTATAAATGAAAAATAAAATCAAATAGGTGAGAAAAACAAGGATTTTGTCAGCCAGTAGCAAAATATGAAAACGAAGAACAAGCAAATGTTTCGACAAGGACCTCCGCCAAGTCATCCTCAGTGCTAAAAAAAAAAACTAACCTTTTGAAGTGAACTCTACAAGAAGAGAAAAAATTTTTGCTTGTTTTTCGTCTTCATATTCTGTTACTGGCTGACAAAATTCTCGTTTTTCTCACCTACTTGATTTTATTTTTATTATATCTTTTTTTCTATTTGTTTCATACGTCATGTATAGCCATTGTGGTCTTAGAATGTATTTAAATAAATTAGAATTTGGTCATCAGTAGCTTAATAACCAGTCAGCTTAATTTCAACTAGCCTTCTTGACCTACCAACATTTTCCCAAGCCAACCTAGTCCAGCTTTGTGCTGACTGGTTTTTGACTTTAATTATTCTTCAAAACGAAAAAAAAATGCTAATTGGCCATTTCTTTTTCAGAAAAATCTCAGATATAATCCCTTAAAATTGCTGATTAATTATAGAGTTTTTCCTGTAAACTATATATGTTGAATTCTAAAATACTTTTTTTTGGGGGGGGGGGGGAAGGTATTTTTTTTTTGAAAAAAAAAATTTTTTGAAGGAAAGTGCTTGTCAATCAAGGAAAGTGCAATGTCATAAGGGATAAGGCATAGGCGCAAGGAGTATAGGGGGAGCCCTAATATATAGCCTCTAATACCTCTAATATATAGCCTAAAAGAATGTTCTTGATCTTGATTCTGGCTGCTAGGAACTAATGCATTTACGTACAATATCTTTTGCAGTGTTATCAGCATTTCTGTCTAGAAATTAGTCCTCTTCAATATTCTACAATCTATTTGATTGGATTGCTTACTTAAATTTTTTTATTAATTTTAATTTGATTAATTTTTTTAATTATTGATTTATTAATTTTTTTTTAATGTATTAGTATTCTTTTGTTTTGCAAGGATTACCAAATCAGATGTTGATCAACGTCAATTCTTTTGTCAACGTCTATTCATCGTTTATTCTTTTGTTTTGCGAGGATTACCTAATCAGACGCTTATCAAACAAACTGTTTTGTTAACGGTTTATAAACAATATAACGATTTGTAACGATTTATGAACAATATCCTAAAACTCGTGTCTTAGCCAAAACGCAATTAACTGAATGGCAGTCTGTGTTGGGACATCGATTGCTTAAGTACTCTTTAGTGTTATCAGCATTTCTATCTAGAAATTAGTCCTCTTCAATATTCTACAATCTCGTTGATTGGATTGCTTACTTAAATTTTTTTATTAATTTTAATTTGATTAATTTTCTTAATTATTGATTTATTAATTTTTTTAGATTAATTTTTTTTTTAATGTATCAGTATTCATTTGTTTTGCGAGGATTACCTAATCAGACGCCTATCAAACAAACTGTTTTGTTAACGATTTTTAAACAATATAACGATTTGTAACGATTTATGAATAATATCCTAAAACTCGTGTTTTAGCCAAAACGCAATTAACTGAATGGCAGTCCGTGTTGGGACATCGATTGCTTAAGTACTCTTTTAAGTTTCAGATGTTTTTTAGTTGTTGTTGAGTTTTTGTTTTAACAGTAATTGAAATTTATTGGTATCAGTTTACAAATTCCTAGATCTTCGTAACGATTTATAACGATTTATGAATAATATCCTAAAACTCGTGTTTTAGCCAAAACGCAATTAACTGAATGGCAGTCCGTGTTGGGACATCGATTGCTTAAGTACTCTTTTAAGTTTCAGATGTTTTTTAGTTGTTGTTGAGTTTTTGTTTTAACAGTAATTGAAATTTATTGGTATCAGTTTACAAATTCCTAGATCTTCGTAACGATTTATAACGATTTATGAATAATATCCTAAAACTCGTGTTTTAGCCAAAACGCAATTAACTGAATGGCAGTCCGTGTTGGGACATCGATTGCTCAAGTACTCTTTAGTGTTATCAGCATTTCTATCTAGAAATTAGTCCTCTTCAATATTCTATAATCTCTTTGATTGGATTGCTTACTTTAATTTTTTTATTAATTTTAATTTGATTAATTTTCTTAATTATTAATTTATTAATTTTTTTAGATTAATTTTTTTTTAATGTATCAGTATTCTTTTGTTTTGCGAGGATTACCAAATCAGATGTTGATCAACGTCAATTCTTTTGTCAACGTCTATTCATTGTTTATTCTTTTGTTTTGCGAGGATTACCTAATCAGACGCATATCAAACAAACTGTTTTGTTAACGATTTATAAACAATATAACGATTTGTAACGATTTATGAATAATATCCTAAAACTCGTGTTTTAGCCAAAACGCAATTAACTGAATGGCAGTCCGTGTTGGGACATCGATTGCTTAAGTACTCTTTTAAGTTTCAGATGTTTTTTAGTTGTTGTTGAGTTTTTGTTTTAACAGTAATTGAAATTTATTGGTATCAGTTTACAAATTCCTAGATCTTCGTTGATGGGTATTGGGGCACGTTTCCTCTCAGAAGGTCATTAGATGGATTAAGTATAGGGGCGGAACGGTTAAAATACCAATGGGGAAGCCAAAATTTCTACCTCCCCCCACCCCCTAAACATAACATTTGTATCGGTTCCTAGTGACATCAGTCTACAAAAACAAAACTGATGAAAGCTGATGACGGCCACTGTATATGTGCTATGCCTAGGTCATTGCTAATAAGGGCGGATTCAACAAAAAGTATATTGTGGCTAGGATTTTCAAAAATATGGCTGCCTATTTGATTTGATTCTGCACTAGGCATCCTTATTAGCTAAATAATATTTCCTAAAATAGGGACTTGGGGGAATATACACTAAATGCTCTATACACAAATTTAATTAAAAATGATCTTACAAGATATTTTAAAAAACCAATAAACATTAACACAGAACCGGTCACAAAAATACCTTTGAGGTTAGCTGCCAAAAAGGTTGGATTAGCAATAAGAATGTGTTTTTAAATTATTTTTATTTCATCTCATTGAATCGCCTTGTTTTACCTTACTTTTTATCTGTCCTGGTTGAACTTCGCTGAAGTAAGGATGCCAAAACTGCTTTGAAATTTTTTTAATTTGTTGGTTTTATTGGTCGCATGTTGTTGTGAGTCTTTTTTCTTTCATATATTTTTGTCTTGCAAAAAGATTTCCCTACTGTTCTTCGTGCTTTTGTTGTTTACTTATTACGTCATATTTGGTTATAGCCTATATACGATTATAACGCCATTTATCAAGCTTCTACACGAAAATGCAGTTTTTTTTGTCAAAATTGATATATTTGAAAAACTATTTTATTTTTAATTACAAAAGGCACTAGATATAGCAATTTCCTTTAAAATGAGCAGTTATACAGCTTTCTATGATTTACCAGTACTCATCTAGCTGAGGAGAAAAAAAACGGAAAGAGCAAAAGATGCCTTATGTGGGGAATAAGGCGGTTCTAATAGTGTACTTCTTGCTTTGATCTGACTCTATTTTTAGGATTTATGGGTTATTTTAGTTTTTACTATGGGGCGTGTTCGTTTCTTAATAGGTTGCTAGCTACTGCTGCAACCCGGATAATACCACGAAAAAATTGTCTTGAATATTAGAGGGAGAATGCGGAAAAAAACCTGTAAGAGAATACCCCCCTCCCCCCAATTGAAGTTACTGGTATTCATCGATGCAAGAAGTTTTTTCAAAGCGTGTATTTCAACTTTTGGTTAATATGGATTGTGGTTCGCCTCAGAAGTTAAACAATATACTTCTATGTACTTTTCATCCCCAACAAAGAATTGAGATTTTCTGTACTAAATTTAGGAAACCTGCCGATGTGACTGCGTGAGGAATGTCTAGACACATCATCAAACCTATACTTACTTCCCTACTATTAGTTGCTGTAGCGCATTGGCTAGTGAGGTCTCCTCCTGACAAGGACGATAGAAGTTCGAGTCGTTCTACAGTAACAAATGATTCCTGAATATAACACTTCTGAAAATTGCTTGTTAATATGTAGAGTTTCATCAAAAAGAAACCTATACCGAAAATGACCAGTATTACAATTACAATGCAAATATTGAGGAGAATCAAACCAGCCTCGGAAAAGTACGAGTCATAGAAGTACGAGTCATTCTACAGTAACAATTGGAAAATTTGTCTCGAGATAACTAATAATAACCTTAGCAATCCTGAACTGAAAACCGAAATAAAAAAAAATGAATATTTTTTCTGAAGTGGAGGCCATGGATAAAATTGCCGAGGATCTGGAAGATAGCTAGACGGCATAATAGTAAAACCCAGGAAAACCCATTTTAGCGTTTTCATTGGTCTTGAGTGATGGGTTGGAGAGAGCAACCCTGATAGTTAAAGATACAATAATTAATAGTAGCATTATTGGTATTTTTTAGTAGCAAATGGTTGGTATTTTTGGACAAATGATACATCGTTGGTTCCCAGTTTTGCAATAAAACTGTGAATTAGTTTCCAGCAATTTCTCTTTATTTATTAAAAACTTTTAAATTACTTCTTACTAGTAAATGGTAGATTTTGGGAGAGGCCTGTGCTAACCACTCTGAAGGAACTTTGCTCTTAAACAACTGTGAGCCGGCCACTTTGGGGGGGGGGGGCCCACAGAGGTTGCTTAGCCCTTAGTTCAGAATGAAATAACGTCGCTGGTTACAACCATAAATGACGTCATACAAAAACAAAAAAGATTAATCTGTTGAATGTCCCTGGTTGAAAAATCATGATGACGTCACTTATCTTGGTGTCAAAAACTATAATAAATGAATTAAAAAAGTCGTGACCTCAGTATAATGTTGTCTAAAAAAACTGTTCAGCTGCCAGATAAACAATAGAGGATCAATTGCTGAAATAAAAGATTAGGGTACTTGTCTGTTATAGCAAATAAGTTAAGTTCTTTATCTAAGTAGAACCGGTTTCTGTGACTAATCCTAATGAAATATCACAAAATAAGATGAAAATATAATACTTTAGAAACAAATTTGGGCTGTATATTTGCACAGTAGGGGGGAAGTATAGCAGATCTGTATGCAAAATGTGTTAGGTACAATTATTCTGCAAATTATGAAGTAAGAATTGTTTTCTAACTCTACACTGTCCGAATACTTAACCCCCCCTTAATGTGCAAATATATAGCGCAAATTGTATATTTCCTATTTATTCTGTCACTTCTCTTTGTCTTGTCCCAAGCTAAGCTGAAAAAAACTAACGAAGAAACCGGTTCTACTTAGCTTCTATATACACAGGCTCTATGACTTTATGGCGAATTACTGAATTACTCTGAGTTACTCTTCACACTAAAGTATTTTAGCACTTTTATTAAACAAATCCAGTTATATTTAAACGGCTCTCGTAATTCACGAGTTGTTCTTAAAAAATTGGGACGAACAGTAAAAGTTTAGCGTAAAGAGCATGGTATTGAGGAGGGGGAGTCATTCGTTACTAAAGGAAAGATTTTTGAAGGGAGATATAGGAGCCAATGCCTTTTCTAGAGGTAGGGGGCTAAAGTTTTCTCCCCCCCCCCCGTCTAAATTCCCCGGATAAAAATCCTGGATAAGTCCTTAATAGGAGCTTAAAATATGCTAATTTAAAGCATTAAAATATGGAGTAAGGAGGTGTGAAGTGGAGGCAATGGATAAAATTGCTGAAGATCTAGAAGATACAGCTAGACGGCATAATAAAATATTGTATTGGCATGTTAAGAAATTGAGAAGGAGTAATCAATGCAGACTTGGCCCAGTTAAAAATAGGAATGGGACCGCAATTAGCGATAAGGAAAAAACTAAAGAGAGATGGGCCGAACATTTTGAGAATTTGCTTAACCGAGATAGGGTTGAAGGAAGAGATATAGAGGAAAATGAAAAAGTTTGTAATACATTAGACGTGAAGGAAGATTTGTTTTGTGAGGAGGAATTAGCGACAGTACTAAAAGGACTAAAAAATAATAAGGCTCCAGGTGCTGATAGGGTGGTAAACGAGTTTCTTAAATGTGGTGGCTCTGAGGTTTGAAATAAGTTACTGAAGATTATGAATATGATTTTTGAATAAGGGGAAGTACCTAAAGATTTTAGGAAAACCTTAATTAAGCGACTTTATAAGAAAGGCGATAAAAGTAAGTGTGGTAATTATCGAGGGACTAGTCTGGTCTCTGTAAATAGTAAATTACTTAGTAATATGAAATTTTTTAGACTGAGAGATGCCGTAGACAAAGTTTTAAGAGAAGAACAGTGCGGTTTTTTAAAAGGTAGAGGATGTGTCGACCAAATTTTCACTCTCTGGTTAATAATTGAGAAGTGCCTGAATTTTCAAACACCTTTGGTCCTCAGTTTTATAGATTATGAGCAAGCGTTCGATTCTGTCGATAGAAGAGCTTTACTAAAGGTTTTATCCTTGTATGGTATACCAGACAGATACATTAAAGTGATTATTGCTATGTACGAGCATAACACTGCTGCGGTTAAGGTAGGAAATGAGGTTAGCAGCTGGTTTTGTATTAAATAAGCAGTTCAGTAGGGTTGTGTTCTATCCCCCTTTATATGGATCATTTTGATGGACTTTGTCTTAAGTAGCACAGGAATGGCAATGGGAGACCACGGAATCAAATGGGGGGGGGGAAGCTCTCCTGGACTTAGATTATGCTGATGATTTAAGCATCCTTGATGAAAGTATGGGCAAAATGAATGAAGTTTTAGAGGTTTTGCGAGTTCAGGGTGCTAGAATAGGTTTGAAAATTAATGTTTAAGAAGACTAAGTCACTAAGGCTAGGAATAAGTGAAGATGAAAAGTTGAAGTTGGATAATGAAAAGATTGATCAGGTGGACAGCTTCTCTTACCTTGGTAGTATTATTAATTAAGATGATGGGAGCAGTAAAGATGTTAAAAGTAGAATACCCAAGACTCAGTGTGTTTTTTCACAGTTTAAAAAAGTGTGTAAGAATAGGAAGATACGTCTGCAAACCAAGATTAAAATATTGGAAGCTTCAGTGATGACAGTGTTCAAATATGGTTCTGAAGCATGGGCGCTCCGAAAAGCGGATGAAGATTTGCTAGATGTTTTCTAGAGAAATTGCTTAAGGATTGTTCTGGGTTCCCGGCTGACTGACCGTATTTCAAACAATGGGCTATACGAAAAATGTGGTTCAATACCGCTCTCTAGGACTATAATGAAAGGATGGTTGAGGTGGCTAGGGCACGTTGTGCGGACGAAGAAAGACAGATTGCCGAAGATTGATCTTTTCTGCCAACCGTCTAGGGCTAAACGGAAAGCAGGTCGTCCTCGTCTGGGGTTGGAGGACGTCATAAAGAAAGATTTAAAGGAAATAGGAAGTTTATGGGCGGGTGTAAAAAGGGAGGCTTTGAATAGATTGGGATGGAGGAGGAGCGTGCGTAGCTGTGTTGGCCTCAGGTGGCTTGGTGCTGCGGTGAGTTGCTAGTAGTAGTAGTAGGAGCTATTATATCTATATATTAATTTATCTACATTGAGCAATACCTTTTAACGCTTGGTAGATTATTTGATTTTATTTTTGCTCATTTTTGTTTAATGGAGTTCTTTACTTTTCTTTGAAAACCTTATTTTGTGGAAAAAGTTTTTTAAATTAATAATTAAAAAGACCAACATAAAAATTACAGTAAAATTAAACTTTGAACTAATGAGCTTTCAGCAATTAATATAACTATGTATCAAAAATTTAGTTTAATTTTTTGTTCTTTCCAAGACTGTTCAAGACAAATATGGTTTCACTACTAAAATTAGTTTAGATACTATCCCTTTCCCTAATTGTAAAAGTCTAAAGCCTACTGCGTCATTGGTACTTCACTGAAAACAAATTTTACTAAAGATATTTTCTTTTCCAGTTATTACAGCATTGAAAAGGAAAATAAAAATTACAGTGAAATAAAATCTTGAACTGATGAGCTTTCAACAATTAATATAGTTATATATCAAATATTCAGTTTGATTTTTTAGTTCTTTCCAAGACTGTTCAAGACACAATTAGTTTTAAGTAAAGCACCAGTTACGCAGTAGGTCATTTTACAGTTAGGACTTTTACAGTCGGAGAAGGAATCAGGACCCAAACACTATTTTTAGCGATTTTGGTTCGTTTCCAAATTTATTGATGGTATTTATATGTTATAGTGACTGTTTTTTATTTTGATAAAATTCTAGTTTAGCCACTTTTTGCTATCTTGGAAAGGGGTTAGGTTAGAAAAATGAAACTTTCAGTAATGAATCCAGGGCCAAAACTATACCCTGAGAAGGTATTATCAAGCATCCATGTTCCATGTTAACCCTCTTCTGATTTCTAAGTCTTAGAAATTTGCCTACTTGACAGGCATGGGCACCCATAGGCTGAATTTTAGGGGGGAGGGCTTACCTGGTCTAATTGGCACTTCCAAGGCTTTATAGGCCTAATAGAAATCTCAAAACAAAAATATAAGGCAAAACCATTCAGCGAGGGAGGGGGGCTGGGGTCCCCTCTGCCTCCCATATGGGTGCCCATGTTGACAGGTCTATTACATATTGAAATTTTGACAAAATAACATTTTAGCTTAGTTTTCTGTTACCAGTTTCTTTTCCTCTAATTTTAGTTCTGAAAATGCAGTTTTTGTTATTTGAGTAGAATTTTAAACCACATCAATGGGCTTCCTAAATTTAGGAAATGTGTTTGTAGATCTTTGAACCCTCATAAATTGAAATTGAGCAAAGTTGTGAAGTTAAAAACAATTTGATTGTACTTCATTCAAGGAGAAGATCTGTTTTAAAAGGTTTTACTTTCATAACACAAAGATTTTTAAAGGTCAACAAAGGTCACCGCCCTCTAGAGGGAGAAGTAGTGGAAGTAGGTACTTCAAACACCTTCCCGGTACATACTTTAACCTGTAGACCCATACCTGGAAGGTTCATTTTCCTAACCTAACCCCTTTCCAAGACAGCAAAAGTAGCTAAACTAGAGTTTTACCTTTATTTTTTTCTAATCTTAAGTTTAATATGACCGTTACTTTTCTTTGAAAAACTTCTTTTGGGGAATTTTTTAATAAATTAAATACAAGAGCAAGAACATATCTCTTTCCTCTATATTTACAAGTAACTTGCATCACTCTTCTGCAAAATAAAGTCAACACTTACCTGGTATCGGGGTAGTGGAGGTAACCAAGCCTTGCAAATTAAAGGTGTTTAGGTTCGAATCCTATACGGTGCCAGCAAAGTCTATAACTTCGGCAAGGTCTAATAATTTTTTCCTTATATGGTACAGATTTTGGAATAGTAAGGATTACGTAATTGCCACTTTCCCTATTCACAGAGTCCAGGTAATCTCCAGCTAATCTAATCTTTATTTCGTAGTAAAACCTTGGTACTGGAATTCCGAGTTGTATTTTTTTATTCAGACAATTTAACCTGTCCATAGGAATGACTCTAGGTTAAAAAGCAAAAGCCCCAAGCAAGACCAGTCCTGTGCTTGAAAAATGAGCAAAAATAAAATAAAATAATCTACCAAGCGTGACAACCACAAATCAACATCGATAAATAAATGAAACCCAAAACGAACAGAAATTACGATAAATAACCGAGTTAAACTCAAAACGAACAGAAATTAACATAAATTGCGCGTAAAACCCATTTGCCTTCCCAAGGCCAGAACATAATTTGCACTTTACTGAAAAAAGTACAAATGAATGTGCATTGTGAGTTTTATATACATATACTGATATTTAGTAATCAAAATATTAAAACTATTTGACTTATTAAAGTTATAAAAGTAAAAAAAATTATGTTTTTTTCATTAAAGTGCAAATTTTGTTCTGGCCTTGGGATGGCATCGGGTTTTTGCGCCCAAATTATATTAATTTCTGCTCGTTTTGAGTTTGACTCGGGTATTTATTGTAATTTCTGTTCGTTTTGGGTTTCATTTATTTATCGATGCTGATTTGTGGTAGTTTCACGCTTGGTAGATTATTTGATTTTATTTTTGCTAATTTTTTGTTTAATGGAGTTCTTTACTTTTTTTTGAAAAATGTATTTTGTGGAAAAAGTTTTCTAAATTAATTTCTGTATGTTTTATATTGACATAGTCTTTTCAGGGAAAAAGAAAATAATACTTTAAATCTATTCGTTTTTTAAGACTTTATAGTTTGGCCTGCTATTTGTATGCTGGAGAAAAATTTTCAGCAATGTTTAACAACATACACCTTTTTAAATATCTGGACACAAATAGTACTGTTTAATTTAGTTTCATACCTCCTCTAGTTGACCTGAAATGGAAAACTTGATACAATTCGCAAAAAAATCTGTTTACTTTCTTTGATAGCTTGGATACACTTACACTATTTTGATTTGGTTAAATCTTAAGAGCAGAAATGGGAGGGTTGGCGTGGGAGGTTGGGCGTGGAAGAGGGATTAGTTGCCCTCAAATCACTTTCGACTATTAAAAAGTACATCAGCCCTTTCTATTTTCAATCGAAGGAGCCCTTTTCGAAGTTCCAACGACAACTCCTTCGATACGAAGTGCCCTGGTCTAAACAACAACAACAACAAAAAAATAATACATTATACCCGCTTCGATCTTTACTATAAAAATGTCAAGCCTTCAGATCATTTTCGACTATTAAAATGGGCACCAGGCCTTTCGATTTCCAATCGAAAGAGCCCTTTTGGAAACGACAACGCTTTCTATAAGCACCTTATATGCCCCCAGGGCATAAATTACAACCCTTACCCTAAGGTCTGTTAGGGTGGTTGTCATCCTCTAAGATCGAATTTCCAGAACTTTCAGCTACGTTAAACAACATGGCTATCTCAAAATTTTGATTGGGTGTGTTTTCGGGGAAATGGTGGGCGTGAGAGGGGTGTTAGTCCCCTTCCAATCACTTTCGAATATTAAAAAGGGCACAAGCCACTACAATTTCCAATTGAATGAGCGCTTTTCGAAGTTTCTACGACAACTTCTTCGATACGAAGGGCCCTGCTCTAAAGGCAATAATTAATAAATAATACTTTATGCCAACATTGTTCTTTTACACCCTCTGGGTATAACTTAAAACCCTTAAACTCAAAGTTGTAGGGGAGTGTCCTCCTCTTTACTTAGTCCCCGTTTCTTGTCTCGTTTTCGAGTGTCCCCGTTTTTTATTTAGGCAGCGCGATCCTGCTGCCTATCATTTATGCAACAACTTTCTATATAAACCTTATATGAGCCCAGGGCATAACTTACAAACCTTGCACTAAGGTCTCTGAGGGGATTATCATCCTAAAAAAATACCTAATTTCCAGAACGTTCAACTACGTTGAACGAAATGGATATCTCAAAATTTTGATTGGATGTGATTTGGAAAATGGTGGGCGTGAGAGGGGTGTTAGTCGCTATCCAATCACTTTCAACTATTAAAAAAGGCACTAGCCCTTTCAATTTCCAATTGAATGAGCCCTTTTGAAGTGTCTACGACAACGCTTTTAATAAAAAAACTTGTGCCCCAGGGCATAACTTACAACCCTTGCCCTGAGGGCGGCGGGGGGAGGGGTTGTCATCCTTAAAGACCTAATTTCCAAAACTTTCAACTAAGTTGAATAAAATGGATCTCTAAAATTTTGATTGGATGTGCTTTGGAAAATGGTGGGCGTGAGAGGCGGGTTAGTTGCCCTCAAATCACTTTCGACTATTAAAAAGGGTACTATCCCTTTGAATTTCAAATCGAATGAGCCCTTTTCCAGTTTATACGACAAAGATTTCAATAAAAACTTTATATGCCCCAATGCATAATTTATATTCCTTGCCCTGAGAGCTTTGGTGGATTATCCACCTCAAAAAAATTTTTTTTTCTGGAAATAAACTACGCTGAACAAAATGACTCCCTACAATTTTTTATTGGATGTGTGGGGAAATGATGGGTGTGGGGGGGGGGGCTAGTGCCCCTCCAATCACTTTTGACTATGAAAAAGTGCACTAGCCCTTTGAATTTCCAATCGAATGAGCTTTTTTTGAAGTTTTTACGACAACGCCTTCTTTAAAAACCTGATATGCCCCAAGGGTATAACTTAAAACCCTTCCCCTGAGGGCTGTGGGAGAGTGTCCTCCTCAAAAACATATTTTCTATCTGAAAATCAACTACGCTGAACAAAATGGCTCTCTCAAAATTTTGATTGGATGTGTTTGGGGAAATAATGGGTGGGGGAGTGTCCTCCTCAGAAACATATTTTCTATCTGAAAATCAACTACGCTGAACAAAATGGCTATTTCAAAATTTTGATTGGATGTGTTGGGGGGAATGATGGGCGTGGGGGGGGGGGCTAGTTGCCCTCCAATCACTTTTGACTATTAAAAAGGGTACTAGCCCCTTGAATTTCCAACCGAATGAGTCTGTTTTGAAGTTTCTACGACAACGCCTTCTATAAAAACCTTATATGCCCCCCTGGGAATAACTTAAAACCCTTGCCCTGAGGGTTGTGGGGGAGTGTCCTCCTCAAAAACATATTTTCTATCTGGAAATCAACTACGCTGAACAAAATGGCTATCACCAAGTTTTGATTGGATGTGCTTGGGGGAATGATGGGCGTGGGGGGGGGCTAGTTGCCCTCCAATCACTTTTGACTATTAAAAAGGGCACTAGCTACTCCAATTTCCAATCGAATGAGCCCTTTTCGAAGTTTCTACGACAGCTCCTTTGATACGAAGTGCCCGGGTATGGAGAAAAACCAAAAATAAACACATTGTGCCCACATCGTTCTTTACTTAGGCAGCGTTAGCGTGCTGCCTATGATACAGAACACACCCAAGATGTGAAATTATGTTAATCCTAATGAAATGTACCAACAACTAATGAAATTATAATACTTTAGAAACAAAATTATGGAAGCTACGAACAAAGAATTATGAAACCACGCCACCCAGAACGCATTATATTAAATACCTCTTATCCATCTCTGTATAATAAATATTTAATTAAAATTAGTATACATTGTAGTTTCTCTCACCCAGTCTCGAAGCTAATTTTAACCTACAGCAGACAAACAAACCGGTTGTTCTCTGATGAACACAGCAGAACTTCTCGAGCGTGTTTTGGATGATGCACAATTACATTTAGATTTATTTTCAGGTTTGCACTAAATACGAAAGAAAATATGGGTAGTATAATTCGTTTTCAGTAAAGCGCCAATGACGCAGTTAGTCTTAGACTTTTACAGCTAGGAATAGAGGCAGTACCCAAACTCTTATTTGCAGTGAGTTTTGTTAGTTTTAAGCTTAATTTGCATATTTAATGTAAGTTTTTCTCGTCAATATTTATTTATTCATTTATATTGGTACCTTTATTCCCACAGTCTGCGGGTAGAGGCCTCTAAGTTGTGAAAATTGTTCCTTGTTTACACATATTATTAGTTATTGGGAAGTATACACATATATATGTTTCTGTGGGGGGGGGGGCGGGGATTTCGCACTTGGGGTGGATTTCCATTGGAAAAATTTTCCTTGGGGAGGGGAATTCCAGGGGAAATTTTACACTGGGGGGATTTGACAGAATTTCCACATGATATTCTTGTTAATTGTCTTACATTACCTTTGCCAACTCAATTGTGCATGTGAAGATGTTCCGGAGGAATTATCCGGGGCCTATTATCCACGTGTTTTGATTTCCAGAAAAAAAATATGCAGAAGGAGGCATTTCCGGTGTGATCGAGAAACCGATTAGAAATTGAAGTCTTTTTCAAATGAAAGAATACTAAGGATAATTTTTTGGCTGAATCGTCCGCAAGAAATTTTACCGGGAGGGGGGATTTTCAGCAAGGATGGAACTGTCTGGAGGGAACTCGACGGGGAGGTGTACTTCTTAGTGTACTTCTAATAGTGTATTCTAATAGTGTACTTCTTGTTTTGATCTGACTCTATTTTTGGGAGTTATGGGTTACTTTAGTTTTTACTATGGGGTTTGATCGTTTCTTACTAGGTTGCTAGCTACCGCTGCAATCCGGATTGCAAGCTACCGCTACAACCCGGATAATACCACGAAAAAATTGTCTTGAATATTAGAGGGAGAATGCGGAAAAAAACCTGTAAGAGAATACCCCTCCCCCCAATTGAAGTTACTGGTATTCATCGATGCAAGAAGTTTTTTTTCAAAGCGTGTATTTCAACTTTTGGTTAATATGGATTGTGGTTCGCCTCAGAAGTTAAACAATATACTTCTATGTACTTTTCATCCCCAACAAAGAATTGAGATTTTTTGTACTAAATTTAGGAAACCTGCGGATGTGACTGCGTGAGGAATGTCTAGACACATCATCAAACCTATACTTACTTCCCTACTATTAGTTGCTGTAGCGCATTGGCTAGTGAGGTCTCCTCCTGACAAGGACGATAGAAGTTCGAGTCGTTCTACAGTAACAAATGATTCCTGAATATAACACTTCTGAAAATTGCTTGTTAATATGTAGAGTTTCATCAAAAAGAAACCTATACCGAAAATGACCAGTATTACAATTACAATGCAAATAATGAGGAGAATCAAACCAGCCTCGGAAAACAGGTAGGACACCCTCTGCAGTTTTTGTAGTCTTTGGTTTCTTTGAAGTCTTCTTTCTCAACCTCTTTTTTCCCAGGTAAAGGGAAATTTGTCTCGACATCCACTGATTCTTGCATTGTCTCAGGAAAACCCATTTTAGCGTTTTCATTGGTCTTGAGTGATGGGTTGGAGAGAGCAACGCTGATAGTTAAAGATACAATAATTAATAGTAGCATTATTTTCATTTGATACATTCCCATAAAATCACGTGCCGAGTAGTTAGAACCTAGGAAAAAACAAAACTAATTTTAAAAATATCAGGTATTTTTCTAGATTCCATTAAAAAAATTAAAATGATTGCTGAGACACCATTAATATTTTTGCAGTTTACATAATAACCTTAGCAATCCTGAACTGAAAACCGAAATAAAAAAAATGAATATTTTTCTGAAGTGGAGGCCATGGATAAAATTGCCGAGGATCTGGAAGATGCAGCTAGACGGCATAATAGTAAAATATTGTACTGGCATGTTAAAAAATTGAGAGCGAGTAGTCAATGCGGATTTGGCCCTGTTAAAGATAGGAATGGGACCGCAATTAGCGATAAAGAAAAAACTAAAGAGAGATGGGCGGAACATTTTGAGAATTTGCTTAACCGAGATAGAGTTGCAGGAAGACATATAGAGGAAAATAAATTTTTTTTTGATACCTTGGATGTGAACGAAGATTTGTTTTGTGAGGAGGATTTAGTGACAGTACTAAAAGGACTAAAAAATAATAAGGCATAATTATATTTAAATAATAATTAAATTATTAAATAATAATTTTACATTAGTTTTACAAGCTAATGATTAAGTGAATCAATACATTAGGCTAGATATTAATTTTACATTAGTTTTACAAGCTAATGTTGAAGTGAGTCAATAAATTAGGCTAGATATAAGTTTTACATTTGGTTTGCAAGCTAATGTTGAAGTAAATCAATAAATTAGGCTAAACATTAGTTTTACATTATTTTTACAGGCTAATGTTGAAGTTATTGAATTTAGTTAATCAATAAATTAGGATAGATATTAGTTTTAAATTAGTTTTTTCAAGCTAATGTTGAAGTGAAACAATAAATTAGGATAGATATTAGTTTTTCTTTAGTTTTGCAAGCTAATGTTGAATTGAATCAATAAATTAGGATAGAAATTAATTTTACAAGCTAATGTTGAAGTGAATCAATAAATTAGGCTAGCTATTAGTTTTACATTAGTTTTTCATGCTAATGTTGAAATGAATTAATAAATTAGGCTAGATATTAGTTTAACATCAGTTTTGCAAGCTAATGTTGAAGTGAATCAATAGCGAGGAAGGAACTGTCTGGAGGGAACTCGACGGGGAGGGGTTTACTTTACTTCGTATGAAATTTTCCTTTACTTCAAGAAAGTGTTGCAATTATTTCTAATCAGAGACTGCTTTGGTAGAAGTATTGTTGCATTACTTTTCACAAATTTGAACATGCATAGCTTATAGTATGAGGCAAGAATTGAAAAAGAATAGAAGAATTTTTTTTGGTGGTTGACGAATTATGACAAAGGATGTTACATTGATTAAGACCATGTTGGTATCTTTGAGGCATGACAGTTCCTGTAATAAAAACTCTAGGCAGATTTGTGTTCAATAGCATGTTTTGTTCAATAGGTCGTCCCCGTCTGGGGTGGGAGGACGTCATAAAGAAAGATTTAAAGGAAATGGGAACTTCGTGGGCGGGTGTAAAAAGGGAGGCTTTGAATAGATTGGGGTGGAGGAGGAGCGTGCGTAGCTGTGTTGGCCTCAGGTGGCTTGATGCTGCTGTGAGTTGTTAGTAGTAGTATAAAATGCGTCAAAAGAAGGTATCAAATACTTCAATAATATTGCAAAAATACATAGTTACATATAAGTATGGTTACAAAATACAATGGTTACGTATAAGCACAGTCTTCACCACTTATTACATTGTTGTGGTGGAGTAGTTGCAAGGTTATATAAAAAAAAACATTAAAATATATTTTAAAATTACATTACTACAACTTGATTAATAATAAAGGTCTTTATCAGCATAACTTTTGGTGCCTTGTTTATTGTTGATGTCTGTTATTTAAACAGTACATTAACAATATTTAATTACAATAGGTTTTGGATATTGGCAATTACAAGAGAGGACCTCTCATCTTTCTTGTATTATGTAATATCCACCTAGTTTGTAAGGCTTAATTGTTCATCAGGAGCTGATGAATTTAATTGATGTATTTCTTGTGCATCCATTTCTTCATGTTTGGGTCTTTTGTTGCGTATTTTTAAGAGCTTACCATAGTTCAAAAGTTAATAAGGCTCTTATTGTTAGCGAAACAAGAAATACCAAAAATATTGTTATTATAATGTTGTACCATGAGTTTGGTGAGAATAGTCCCTACTGGTTCTCTACAAATTCTAGTCTTTGGTCTTCATTAGTGAAGAGTGATATCTGGGAATCCAGTGCCTCTTATATTTTTGTCAGTGGTACTGTGCCTTTTATGTTATCTATTTTTGTCCAAATAGTTTTTTATTTCCTCATTATTTATATTTGGGATTGTGAAAGACAGATTTATTCTCTGAAAATTTACTATTTTTTTACTTATCATGTTTGTGCTTGTTGTAATTATGGTAATTACATTATGTTGTATGGTAATTACATTATGTTGTAATTATGGTGTCTGCACAGTGGTTTCCTTAGTTACCAGACGGCAATCTTGTTGGATTGTTATGGTTCCCACATCCTGTGATAATTGTTCAGTTTGGTAGCTTGGGTCAATTTTCTCAGTATTATAGTAACAGGAAATGGTTCCAACTGTCATTTTAGGTATATTCAATAACCATAGGTCATTCCTGAGATTGATAAATATCTCTCGTTTTGTATTTCCAATTACGGCTTCACATGAACTTGGGATGTCCTCCTGTTGGGATTCTTTCAGAAAAATATCCAATATACATGATCCTATTTTTACATTGTAGATAGGTAATATTAGTTGGCAGACTAAGTTATTGAATGGGACACATTCCTTTAATTCTTGTGCATTTGCTAATGCATATTTCCTTCTGTCTTGGTCAATTAGTAAATATTCTGCCTCTGGCACAATGCTTACAAAGGAATTGGTTTCTTTAATATTAACAGGAAAGGTACAAATTTTATATAGATCATATATCGATTGTTGATTGATTAGGGGTATCGTTACTACCGCAAAAAGTTGTTCATTTATTTCTGTAATACGTACCTTTAGTTTTGTGTAATAAAGGAATAAGTTGGCAACTTTTAGTTCCACTGGTAAGTGGAGACTAAATGTTATTAGGTGAGTTTTAATTTCATCTAGGATATTTTTTAAGCTAGTTGGGTCAACTAAGTCGTATGATAATGTTCCACCTGTTAACGCAAATAGGACAAATTCAAATTTACTCACATCAGTAGCTAAATTTAGCAACGACATAGTTATGATGTCTATTGAGATTTGTATACGTCGCCTTCTGCTATTTTTACTTGGTGGTATCCCTGAGTTAAGTCAAGGGAGGTGAATATTTTATTTTTGTTTGAAATCGAGTCCAAGATTTCATCCATTCAGGGAATTGGGAATTTATCGCTAACTACTTGTTTATTTAAGGCTCTGTAATCTACCACTAATCTAAGGTCCTTGTTTTTTGGGGTACAAGGATCACAGGAGCAGAATAAGGGCTAATGCTGGGTCTGATTATTTCATTTCGTTCGAGCTCCTTGATTTTATTTTTAAGCCACTCCTTATGTTCGTATGGAATACGGTATGGTTGTTTAGCAATAGGTAATCCTGTAGTTTGTATTGTTTGTTCGTAGAATGGAATTAGACCTATGTCATTCTCGGATGTTGAAAAAACGTCTTTAAATTCCCAAAGTAGTTCGCATAACTTGAGCTTTAGCGGGATATTGGTGATATGATTTAAATCAAATTTTTCAAAAAATTGGGTTTTGGATAGGGGGTATTTGTTTTCATGTGTATTTATATTATTTACTAAGTTTTCCCCTGATTTTTTCCAATTATTTACGTCTACTTCTGACACAACTTGTATCTCTACTAGGCATGTTCCCTTTTTTAAGTTAATTACATCATTTTCATGGGTATTGTTTATCCAAATTTAACCCTCTCCTTTTTCGTAGTTTATAATTTGTTCTTCTCATGTTAAATTTTAGGCATATCCTCTATTGGCGAAGCAATCCAAATTTCATTTTTGTCATTAATTGGTTCAATCGTTTGTGATATTTGAACTCTTTGCATTGATTTAGGTGGAATTTGGTTTTACGCATTAAGAATCCGTAGTATTTTCCAGAGGTTTTTGTATTTACAATTTTGTTAGGGTTATTATTAGAGGGTTCTACTCTTACAATTTCTTTGTATTGGAGTAATTTTGTAACCATACTTATATGTAACTATGTATTTTTGCAATATTATTGAAGTATTTGATACCTTCTTTTGACGCATTTTATACTACTACTAACAACTCACAGCAGCATCAAGCCACCTGAGGCCAACACAGCTACGCACGCTCCTCCTCCACCCCAATCTATTCAAAGCCTCCCTTTTTACACCCGCCCACGAAGTTCCCATTTCCTTTAAATCTTTCTTTATGACGTCCTCCCACCCCAGACGAGGACGACCTATTGAACAAAACATGCTATTGAACACAAATCTGCCTAGAGTTTTTATTACAGGAACTGTCATGCCTCAAAGATACCAACATGGTCTTAATCAATGTAAAATCCTTTGTCATAATTTGTCAACCACCAAAAACAATTCTTCTATTCTTTTTCAATTCTTGCCTCATACTATAAGCTATGCATGTTCAAATTTGTGAAAAGTAATGCAACAATACTTCTACCAAAGCAGTCTCTGATTAGAAATAATTGCAACACTTTCTTGAAGTAAAGGAAAATTTCATACGAAGTAAAGTAAACCCCTCCCCGTCGAGTTCCCTCCAGACAGTTCCTTCCTCGCTATTGATTCACTTCAACATTAGCTTGCAAAACTGATGTTAAACTAATATCTAGCCTAATTTATTAATTCATTTCAACATTAGCATGAAAAACTAATGTAAAACTAATAGCTAGCCTAATTTATTGATTCACTTCAACATTAGCTTGTAAAATTAATGTCTAGCCTAATTTATTGATTCAATTCAACATTAGCTTGCAAAACTAAAGAAAAACTAATATCTAGCCTAATTTATTGTTTCACTTCAACATTAGCTTGAAAAAAATAATGTAAAACTAATATATAGCCTAATTTATTGATTCACTAAATTCACTAACTTCAACATTAGCCTGTAAAACTAATGTAAAACTAATGTTTAGCCTAATTTATTGATTTACTTCAACATTAGCTTGCAAACCAAATGTAAAACTTATATCTAGCCTAATTTATTGACTCACTTCAACATTAGCTTGTAAAACTAATGTAAAATTAATATCTAGCCTAATGTATTGATTCACTTAATCATTAGCTTGTAAAACTAATGTAAAATTATTATTTAATAATTTAATTATGATTTAAAAATAATTATGCCTTATTATTTTTTAGTCCTTTTAGTACTGTCACTAAATCCTCCTCACAAAACAAATCTTCGTTCACATCCAAGGTATCACAAAATTTTTTATTTTCCTCTATATCTCTTCCTTCAACTCTAACTCGGTTAAGCAAATTCTCAAAATGTTCCGCCCATCTCTCTTTAGTTTTTTCCTTATCGCTAATTGCGGTCCCATTCCTATCTTTAACAGGGCCAAATCCGCATTGACTACTCGCTCTCAATTTGTTAACATGCCAGTATAATATTGTACTATTATGCCATCTAGCTGCATCTTCCAGATCCTCTGCAATTTTATCCATGGCCTCCATTTCAGAAAAAGTGTTCATTTTTTATTTCGGTTTTCAGTTCAGGATTGCTAAGGTTATTATGTAAACTGCAAAAATATTAATGGTGTCTCAGCAATCATTTTAATTTTTTTAATGGAATCTAGAAAAATACCTGATATTTTTAAAATTAGTTTTGTTTTTTTCCTAGGTTCTAACTACTCGGCACGCAAATACCTTTTCGCAAAAAATTCGCAAATAGAGTTATTTTTACGTCAAAATTTTCAACTTAAAACCATTCTAATTATACCATCCCATTCCTCATACTTTAATTACCCGTTACGCTTTCTTAACCAACGCAATACCCTTACACAAATACCTTTTCGCAAAAAAATCGCAAATAGAGTTATTTTTACGTCACAATTTTCAACTTAAAACCATTCTAATTATAGCATCCCAATCCTCATACTTTAATTACCCGTTTAATAGGTGACTGACCCGTGGTAAGGCATATTACGCAATCACTCGTCGGAGCCATAGGTGACTGCCCCGTGGTAAGGCATATTACACAATCACTGGTAAAAGTACTAGATAGCTTACTACTGATATTGTCCAATTATTTTGGCTCTCAACATGTCAGACAAGAAATTAAACGGGAAATTCGTAGGAGTAGAGAAGCATGAACATTCCTTCGACATTCTGTAAAATTCGATAAATTTTCTATCTGTTTGAGAAAGTTCTTTTGCTGACGAGACTTTGCATACTTTTCCAAGTAGGGATGGACTCAATACTCCCTTTGAACCCCACGAAACCTGCGGAACTCATAATAATCAGTTAAGTCTTCCTCGTCGGAGCTCAACATAGTTAACCAAACTGCACTGCTCAATTAGATAAACACAACTGATCCATAACCACTCGCGTCCGTGGGCGGAGACATGTTTCATTTTGGTTGTAAACTGGTCGTAAACCAGTTGCAGATGAGACTAGTTTCCAACAGTTGTCTCGAAAAATTCGCTCCGTCGGCGCTGGGCCTTACTCTAAAAATGCCTGTGAATCACTCGTTTCATTGCGAACAATGCTTACTCTGTTAGGAGTATGCTGAAATCTCAAATAGATTTGATTACCATACGGTGACAGTGTTTTATCTATAGTTATCTACCATATCGGCTAAATCAACTGTAGTGCAGTATGCAACCTAAATACACAAACAAAATGCACATTGGTTTTGTTTTTGGAGGCAGGACGGCAGGAGAACTAATTCACAAAAATGTGGGGTGGGGGAGATTTTGATTGTTTTTTTTTTTGTAAAGAGAATTAAAAGAAAAGTATTTCAAAAATTTAGATGGAGGTATTTTGATGTTTATTCGATTTTTTTTTCTGTGGAAATATTTTTTTTAGCCTGAAAAATTCTCCTTAGCATACTTTCATTTGGAAAATACTTTTCTAATTACTCCAGAAGGCCCTCCTCCCGCAAAAAAATTCCCCCCAAAAATTCTCGCGGAACGTCTTCAGATGCAGAATAGAGTTGGCGAAGAGAAAAAATGGTAAATAAAAATAATTTCGTATGGGAATACTGTCAAATCTCCCCAGTGAAAAATTTCCCCTGGAAAGTTCCCCCGCAGAAGTGTATCTCCCTGCGGAAAATTATTGCCATGAAAAACCCACCAAATTACAAAGTTTCCCCCTCCCAAAAATGTCTGTATACCTAAATACTTTCTAAGACCACACTGGCTATACACGACGTATGAAGCTAAGACAGGAAAGGAAATAATAAATAAAACCAAAAAAGGGTGAGAAAAAGAGGATTTTGTCAGCCAGTGGTAAAATGTAAAGACAAAAAACCAGCAAACATTTTGACTAGGACCTCCGCCAAGTCGTCCTCAGTGCTAAAAAAAAAACAAAAGAAAAAAAAAAAAAAAAAAGAATCTAACCTTTTAGAGTTCACTACACAAGATCCGAACAAACACTGAATTAAAGACAAAAGCCGAAACCAATTAAAAAAAGGATTTTACCAAAGAGATTGTGCAAGAATCTTTTGCCTAGCAATACTTTTTGCTCTTCTGCCATTTCGGTTGTATTTAGATATGTTAATAGGTTCTCTTAAATTTGATTGGGTGCAAATATCAAAAGAGTCTTTTAGTATTAAATTGTTATAAATTGGGCTTAATGAAATGTCTCCGGTGTAACTATTAATAACCGAATTCCTGTTTATATATATTTTTTTTATCTTAACTACTTCTTAGAAAGATTGGGTGGGCAATTTATAGTAGATATGGAAATTTTCTCTTCAAAAAGAAAGAGGTGAGAAGGATCACCGAAAATAATGAGTGTGAATTCGGAATCAAAATTGTCATTTTTATTTTTCAATCTCAGGGACTTATCTATTGAAGTTTTGTGTTCATGCAAACGTTCACCAAGTTTTTTATAGGTCAACAAAAAAAACTTTCACCGCTCTACCATACATTTCAAAACTTAGTGATAAACTTGGAAAATTTTTAAGTAAACACAATCTCTATGTTTCTTCCAAAAGTGAACACAAAGTTGAACATTTTTTCAACTCAGGAAAGGATAAAACCGACCCTATACTGGGTAGTGGTGTTTACAGAGTCCCTTGTTCATGTGGGAAATTTTACATTGGTACGACCCATCAACAACTTGGTGAACGTTTGCATGAACACAAAACTTCAATAGATAAGTCCCTGAGATTGAAAAATAAAAATTACAACTTTGATTCAGCATTGGCTCAGCATATTTCCGAAAATCCTACACATCTTGGTCTTTATGAGGAGGCAACTTTAATATCTAAAGTAAATGGCCTACCGCAATCTTTCAAAGAGGTAATTGAAATAAAAAAAAATATATAAACAGGAATTTGGCTATAAAAAGGGACACCGGAGACATTTCATTAAGCCCAATTTATAACAATTTAATACTAAAAGACTCTTTTGATATTTGCACCCAATCAAATTTAAGAGAACCTATTAACATATCTAATGAAAACCGAAATGGCAGAAGAGCAAAAAGTATTGCTATGCACAAGATTCTTGCACAATCTCTTCGGTAAAATCCTTTTTTTTCATTGGTTTCGGCTTTGGCCTTTCTGTCAGTGTTTTTTCGGATTTTGTGTTGTGTGTTCTAAAAGGTTAGATTCTTGTTGTTTTTTTGCTATTTTTGTTTTATTATATAGCACTGAGGACGACTTGGCGGAGGTCCTTGTCGAAATATTTGCTGGTTTTTCGTCTTCATATTTTATCACTGACTGACAAAATCCTTGTTTTCTCACCCTTTTTTGGTTTTATTTATCATTTATTATTTACTTTCCTCTCTTATCTTCATACGTCTTTATACCTCCCAATAACAAAAGCTATACGTAAACAATGAGTAAATATAATCCATTGACCTTCACGCCAAACATAATCCAAACAAAATACATAAAAAAAAGAGTTGAGTCAAAACTTAGTTAAAAAACAAAAAGAAAAATACATAGATAACAATAAATCTAATGACTAGTTTTCTTGGCTATTATACAACTCAACAAAACTCGGAACAAAACTCTTGTGATATCTTTCATGTTTAGCGGGGATGGGAGTCAGTTTGGGGACTTTTTAGGATTTATACGCAAAGGTCTGTTGCGGGCCGGAAGGTAGGGTTCAGGGATGATGGAATGTAATCGAGGAACACACAGGGTCTTGGTATCGAATCGAAGGCACAGCAGGTTCCTTCTCTCGGCAAAAGTGTTGAGCTTGAACTTACCTAGTAGATAATGATATGGTACCTTTCCTTCACCATTTATGATTGTAAGTGCTCGTTTTTGGACATTTTCAATCTTATAAATATGCTCTGAAGAAAGATCGAAATGCCACACTGGACAAGCAAACTCCAGTATTGGCTGAATAAAAGAAGAATAAAATTGTAGAAGATCCTTAGGGGGGCAAGAAAATTTAATCAAGTTTTAGAAGGGAAAAAGAAGGGGAAGCTTGTTTGAGTATGTTTTAAACATGGGCATCCCACTTCAAGTCAGCAGTGATTTTCACCTTAAGTGGTTTAATGCATGTGACAGACCTTTTGGGAGGAATGGGGTTTGTGAAAGAAGAAGATGATTTTAAAAAATTAACTGTCATAACTGACCATTTCTTAGCGTTAACTTTCATCTTCAACAAAGAAGCCTCCTATGTGAGATCATCAACTAATGTCATTATTGAGATTTTAATATTTTGTCGACAAACCTCAAGTGCAGACGGATGGTCCACATGCTTCCATCACTCAGTGTGGTCAATCGTAAGGCTATTGACCATTATAAGGAATAAAATAGGACCCATGAGGGTTCCCTGGGGGACCCTAAAAAAGATAGGAAGGGGATCGGAATAAATATTTTTATATTTAAGCACTTGATAACGATAGGAGGTAACAATTTTAACAAGAAAGGGACTCACTTGAAACTCCGTCAGCAGTTTATTTACAAGGATATTATGGTCAATTAGGTCGAACGCTTTCTCGAGATTAATTAGTAAAAGAGTCAACCAAGTATCAGGGTTTTCAAGGTTTTTCAGAATGGCGTCAAGAAGACTAACAAGGTAGTGTGAAGTAGATGTTTCCTTCAGGTTTCCAAACTATTGAAACTCAATAAGTGTAAGAATCTCTGCCTTTAACCAATTAGCTAAGAAACCCTAGTACATTTTTGAGAAAACTGGGGCCAAGGTGATTGGTCGTACTCCAGTAAAATAATTCAAGCCTCCTTTCTTTTGTATTGGAGTAATATAGCCCAGCTTCCAGTACGACGGATAACATCCGGAATTACTAATATAATAAAAATACTAACAAGGGGTATTGATAGTTTATCAGGTCATGCTGTTATTAGATCAATTGGGATATCAATGGGACAAATACTAGTTTTTTCAGTTTATGTATTTTTTCTATTATTTGCTTGGCTGAAACTTCCGGTGACTTTATCTTTTGGAGTTTTAGGGATTAGATGGTTTTCATCAAGAGGGGGGGGGGGCACTTGCACAACGCTAGCTAGGTGTTTATTCAGCTAATTGGCTGTCTGTTCAGGCGGCTCACCCAGAAGGAAATCAAGGTTCTTGCACGAGTGACAACCTATTTCTTTTACTTTCTTAAACCATTGCTGAGGATTGCCCTGTTTTAAGCAATTCAATTTATTCTTACCATAACGAGAAGCAGCACGACATATTTTTTTCTTTATTTGTTTACGGAGTGTTAAGGCATTATCTTTCTTTCCAAGGCGAAAAAGTTTTAATTTCAAATGGATTAGTCCTTTTATTTTTTCTTTAATGTAAGGTTTATCTGAGGAACATACCTTCTTGGTAACCTCTGGGAAGCAATTTTGGTAATTTGTCATTAATTTTGTTTGAAACAAATTAACCATTGAATTAAGATTTACACACGACACAACAGCATTCCAACTTTCAGATCTAATCAAAGATCCAATATCAAAAAGACCTTGACTTGTTATTGGCCGGTACGAAAATTCAGAAACTGAATAATTTGCTTTATAAACTAGCAGTGGTTTCATCAGGGCCGGATGAAGGGCGATTGGAGCGATTAGGCCCAATCGGGCCCCGGATTTGAAGGGGCCCCGCGCTGCCATCAAAATGAACAATTATTTTCTAAATAGTGAAACGTTCTTAACAATTCCAGTAAGAGTTACTTCTGGAGAGAGATAATTCTCCAGGCTAAAACGAATAAAAAAAACTATCTGATATCAACAATAACCAGGATAGACTAAATAGTTAAGCAATTATGTTGAGTAAAAGTGAAGACACAAGGAAAATTGATTTTAAAACCGTTTTAGAAGCGCGCAAATTTAGAAATATGTACATTCACGTGCCCATATTTACTGATGTAAATTTCAAACGGCATTTTCATAATATCAAGGGGATACAAAAGTAAGTTAAGGTAAGCACAAAAAAGAAGAAAAAAGGACAAAACCGTAAGCTCAAAATGAAGAAACTGGACTATCAAATGAGACAGGATCAAGAGAACGACTTGAGAAATCTAAATGTACGACGGGTGATAATGAACAACCTAGACCTTCAAAAGTGACAAGACAAATCCAAGCAGCTAAGGCAAAAGGCACTGAAAAATGTCCGAAGCAATGATAAACGAAAATAAAGATCAAAGATATAAATAGTAGTGAAACCTACAATCAGAACAAGTCAAAAACAAAATTTGAGAGCATAGATATATACAGTTAAAAGATAAGTGGCAGCAAGGATCACAACGACACAAAAACGAAAGTGAAGAACAAACAAAACATGCGGTTACAAGACATATGACAATGAGTACCAGAACAAATCAAAATGAAAATGAAGAACAGAGAAATGTATGGTTAGAAGATATATGACCACGAGAACAAAGAAATTTACAGTTAGAAGATAATCAGCAGTGAGAATTACAAGCAACAGATCGCGTCAAAAAGGAAATGGAAGAACAAAGAATTGCATGGTCAGCAGACACGCTAAAGCGAGCATCAGAAAGTGGCAAAAACGACAATAAAGTACAAAGAACTGTGGTGTTAAAGAACAGCGAGAATCAGAACAAGTCAAAAATGAAAGTTCAGAAGAAAAAAATATTATGTTAGAAGAACAGCACCGTCACCATCTCCAATACTAACTACAGGGGCCCCGCAAAAAATATTCCAATCGGGCCCCACACTTAGTCGATATTACTCCAATACAAAAGAAAGGAGGCTTGAATTATTTTACTGGAGTACGACCAATCACCTTGGCCCCAGTTTTTTCAAAAATGTACTAGGGTTTCTTAGCTAATTGGTTAAAGGCAGAGATTCTTACACTTATTGAGTTTCAATAGTTTGGAAACCTGAAGGAAACATCTACTTCACACTACCTTGTTAGTCTTCTTGACCCCATTCTGAAAAACCTTGAAAACCCTGATACTTGGTTGACTCTTTTACTAATTAATCTCGAGAAAGCGTTCGACCTAATTGACCATAATATCCTTGTAAATAAACTGCTGACGGAGTTTCAAGAGAGTCCCTTTCTTGTTAAAATTGTTGCCTCCTATCGTTATCAAGTGCTTAAATATAAAAAAATTTATTCCGATCCCCTTCCTATCTTTTTTAGGGTCCCCCAGGGAACCCTCATGGGTCCTATTTTATTCCTTATAATGATCAATAGCCTTATGATTGACCACACTGAGTGATGAAAGCATGTGGACCATCCGTCTGCACTTGAGGTTTGTCGACAAAATATTAAAAGCTCAATAATGACATTAGTTGATGATCTCACATAGGAGGCTTCTTTGTTGAAGATGAAAGTTAACGCTAAGAAATGGTCAGTTATGACAGTTAATTTTTTAAAATCATCTTCTTCTTTCACAAACCCCATTCCTCCCAAAATGTCTGTCACATGCATTAAACCACTTAAGGTGACAATCACTGCTGACTTGAAGTGGGATGCCCATGTTTAAAACATACTCAAACAAGCTTCCCCTTCGGTTTCCCTTCTAAAACTTGATTAAATTTTCTTGCCCCCCTAAGGATCTTCTACAATTTTATTCTTCTTTTATTCAGCCAATACTGGAGTTTGCTTGTCCAGTGTGGCATTTCGATCTTTCTTCAGAGCATATTTATAAGATTGAAAATGTCCAAAAACGAGCACTTACAATCATAAATGGTGAAGGAAAGGTACCATATCATTATCTACTAGGTAAGTTCAAGCTCAACACTTTTGCCGAGAGAAGGAACCTGCTGTGCCTTCGATTCGATACCAAGACCCTGTGTGTTCCTCGATTACATTCCATCATCCCTGAACCCTACCTTCCGGGCCGCAACAGACCTTTGCGTATAAATCCCAAAAAGTCCCCAAACTGACTCCCATCCCCGCTAAACATGAAAGATATCACAAGAGTTTTGTTCAGAGTTTTGTTGAGTTGTATAATAGCCAAGAAAACTAGTCATTAGATTTATTGTTATCTATGTATTTTTCTTTTTGTTTTTTAACTAAGTTTTGACTCAACTCTTTTTTTTATGTATTCTGTTTGGATTATGTTTGGCGTGAAGGTCAATGGATTATATTTATTCATTGTTTACGTATAGCTTTTGTTATTGGGAGGTATAAAGACGTATGAAGCTAAGAGAGGAAAGTAAATAATAAATGATAAATAAAACCAAAAAAGGGTGAGAAAACAAGGATTTTGTCAGTCAGTGATAAAATATGAAGATGAAAAACCAGCAAATATTTCGACAAGGACCTCCGCCAAGTCGTCCTCAGTGCTAAAAAAACATAGGAAAAGCCGAAAAAAAAGCAACACGAATCTAACCTTTTAGAGTTCACTACACAATATCCGAACAAACACTGAATGAAAGACCAAAGCCGAAACCAATGAAAAAAAGGATTTTACCGAAGAGATTGTGCAACGATGTTTTGCCTAGCAATACTTTTTGCTCTTCTGCCATTTCGGTTTTATTTAGATATGTTAATAGGTTCTCTCAAATTTGATTGGGTGCAAATATCAAAAGAGTCTTATAATATTAAATTGTTATAAATTGGGCTTAATTAAATGTCTCCGGTGTCCCTTTTTATAGCCAAATTCCTGTTTATATATTTTTTTTTATCTCAGTTACCTCTTTTAAAGATTGCGGTAGGCCATTTACTTTAGATATTAAAGTTGCCTCCTCAAAAAGACCAAGATGTGTAGGATTTTCGAAAATATGCTGGGCCAATGCGGAATCAAAGTTGTCATTTTTATTTTTCAATCTTAGGGACTTATCTTTTGAAGTTTTGTGTTTATACAAACTTTCGCCAAGTTTTTGTTGGGTCCTACCTATGTAAAATATCTCACATGAAGACGGGGCTCTGTAGAAACCACTACCCAATATAGGGTTAGTTTTATCTTTTCCTGAGTTGAAAAAATGATCAACTTTTTGTTCACTTTTGGAAGAAACATAGAGATTGTGTTTACTCAAAAATTTTCCAAGTTTATCACTAAGTTTTGAAATGTATGGTAGAGTGGTGAAAGTTTTTTTTGTTGACCTATCAAAAACTTGGTGAACGTTTGCATGAACACAAAACTTCAATAGATAAATCCCTGAGATTAAAAATAAAATTGACAACTTTGATTCAGCATTGGCCCAGCATATTTACGAAAATCCTACACATCTTGTTCTTTTTGAGGAGGCAACTTTGATATCTACTGTAAATGGCCTACCGCAATCTTTCAAAGAGGTAATTGAGATAAAAAAAAAATATAAAAACAAGAATTTGGCTATAAATAGGGACACCGGACACATTTCATTAAGCCCAATTTGTAATAATTTAATACTAAAAGACTCTTTTGATTTTAGCACCCAATCAAATTTAACAGAATCTATTAATATTTCTAATGACAACTACCATGGCAGAAGACCAAAAAGTATTACTATGCAAAACATTATTGCACAATCTCTTCGGTAAAATCCTTTTTTTCATTGGTTTTGGCTTTGGTCTTTCATTCATTGTTTTTTCAGATCTTGTGTAGTGAGCTCTAAAAGGTTAGATTCTTGTTGGTTTTTTTTTTTTTTTTTTTTTTTTTTTTTTTTTTTTATAGCACTGAGGACGACTTGGCGGAGGTCCTTGTCAAAATACTTGCTGGTTTTTCGTCTTCATATTTTACCACTGGCTGACAAAATCCTCGTTTTCTCACCCTTTTTAGGTTTTATTTATTATTTCCTTTCCTGTCTTAGCTTCATACGTCGTGTATAGCCAGTGTGGTCTTAGAAAGTATTTAGGTATACAGACATTTTTGGGAGGGGGAAACTTTGTAATTTGGTGGGTTTTTCATGGCAATAATTTTCCGCAGGGAGAGACACTTCTGCGGGGGAACTTTCCAGGGGAAATTTTTCACTGGGGAGATTTGACAGTATTCCCATACGAAATTATTTTTATTTACCATTTTTTCTCTTTGCCAACTCTATTCTGCATCTGAAGACGTTCCGCGAGAATTTTTGGGGGGAATTTTTTTCCGGGAGGAGGGCCTTCTGGAGTAATTAGAAAAGTATTTTCCAAATGAAAGTATGCTGAGGAGAATTTTTCAGGCTAAAAAAAATATTTTCACTGAAAAAAAAATCGAATAAACATCAAAATTCCTCCATCTAAATTTTTGAAATACTTTTCTTTTAATTCTCTTTACAAAATAAAACAAAACAAAAAACAATCAAAATCTCCCCCACTCCACATTTTTGTGAATTAGTTCTCCTGCCGTCCTGCCTCCAAAAAAAAACGAATGTGCATTTTTGTTTGTGTATTTAGGTTGCATGCTTAACTACAGTTGATTTAGCCGATATGGTAGATAACTATAGATAAAACACTGCCACCGTATGGTAATCAAATCTATTTGAGATTTCAGTATACTCCTAACAGAGTAAGCATCGTTCGAAAGGAAACCAGTGATTCACAGGCATTTTTAGAGTAAGGCCCAGCGCCGACGGAGCAAATTTTTCGAGACAACTGTTGGAAACTAGTCTCATCTGCAACTGGTTTACAACCAGTTTACAACCAAAATGAAACGTGTCTCCGCCCACGGACGCGAGTGGTTATGGATCAGTTGTGTTTATCTAATTGAGCAGTGCAGTTTGGTTAACTATGTTGAGCTCCGACGAGGAAGACTTAACTGATTATTATGAGTTCCGCAGGTTTCGTGGGTTCAAAGGGAGTATTGAGTCCATCCCTACTTGGAAAAGTATGCAAAGTCTCGTCAGCAAAAGAACTTTCTCAAACAGATAGAAAATTTATCGAATTTTACAGAATGTCGAAGGAATGTTCATGCTTCTCTACTCCTACGAATTTCCCGTTTAATTTCTTGTCTGACATGTTGAGAGCCAAAATAATTGGACAATATCAGTAGTAAGCTATCTAGTACTTTTACCAGTGATTGTTTAATATGCCTTACCACGGGGCAATCACCTATGGATCCGACAAGTGATTGCGTAATATGCCTTACCACGGGTCAGTCACCTATTAAACGGGTAATTAAAGTAGGAGTATTGGTATGCTATAATTAGAATATTTTTAAGTTGAAAATTGTGACGTAAAAATAATTCTATTTGTGATTTTTTTGCGAAAAGGTATTTGTATAAAGGTATTGTGTTGGTTATGAATGCGTCGCGGGCAATAGAAGTATGAGGAATGGGATGCTATAATTAGAATGGTTTTAAGTTGAAAATTGTGACGTAAAAATAACTCTACTTGCGAATTTTTTGCGAAAAGGTATTTGCGTAAAGGTAATGCGTTGGTTAAGAATGCCTCACGGGTAATTAAAGACTGAGGAATAGGATGCTTGCATCAACAATACAAAGAATATGCTCATATACTTAATAGATTTGACTCCTACAAGAGACATTAGTAAAAGGTATTCAATAGCTTAATTAAAAATTAACGGTAGAATGACATTGTTACTTGACCTAGCTTTACCTCTCCGATATGGTCTGTATAATACACAAGTAACGTTTGAAAAGTATTGTCAATTTAAAAAGAAATGGCTGAAAAGTGTTTTGAGGGAGATGGGTTGCATGGAGGGTTGAGTTGCACGAGGGTTCAGTTAAAGGGGGTACAGTTACACGGGGGTTTAGTTAAATTAGGTTGTGTTGCACGAGGGTTCAGTTAAAGGGGGTGTAGTTACACAGGGGTCTAGTTAAATTGGGTGGAGTTGCACGAGGGTTCAGTTACACGAGGGTTCAGTTGCATGGGGGATTCAGAAGCTTGGGATTCAGTTAAAGAATACCTCCTCGACAGATATATTTTTTTAATGTATTTTATAGCTATTACCAAAAAGTCAAGCATAAAGAGCAAGGTATTTCGGAGGGGGCAGCTCGCTTCATATACGGGATAATTTGCATTCGTCTTAGTTTTTAATGATGCTCCTTCTTTCCAGTTGAAAATGCTTATTTTTTAATTTAATTGGGGTGAAAAGTCAAAGTCTAGCATAAAGAGCAAGGTATTTAGGGGGGTGCAGTTCACTTCATATACCGGATAATTTCTCTTTGTCTTAGTTTTAATGATGCTCCTTATTCCTTGTTGATAATGCTTATTTTTTAGAAGTCACCTCTTGCATACACAATGGAGAAATTTCATTCAAAAAATTATGAAAAAAATTGTAAGTAAGTAACAATGTCTGGGGACCGGAACTTCTCAAATAATAAATCCCAGGAACCTAACACCCACGAAAATCTTAAAAACTAGGTCTGAAAACCCAAACAGCTAATTAACTTTTCTAATTCATGATTTCATCTAGACATGAAAATTAAAGGGCTTAAAATATATGGAATTTGTATAAGCTGTAATGGGCAAAAATTATTACTTCACTATCGAACTTATATACATAAAGATAATGTATTAAAAAGACCGTCAAAATTTTTTTTTTCAGTGTAAGCCCGTGCAACTTCTATGGTAAGCACCATTTATCAGATAGCTAAGGAGGGTTCAGTTACATGAGGGTTCAGTTAAAGAGGGTGCAGTTGCACTGGGGATTCAGAAGCTTGGGATTCAGTTAAAGAATACCTCCTCGACAGATATATTTTTTAAATGTATTTTATGGCTATTACCAAAACGTCTAGCATAAAGAGCAAGGTATTTCGGAGGGGGGCAGCTCGCTTCATATACGGGATAATTTGCATTCGTCTAAGTTTTTAATGATGTTCCTTATTTCCAGTTGAAAATGCTTATTTTTTAATTTAATTGGGATGAAAAGTTAAAGTGTACCATAAAGAGCAAGGTATTTAGGAGGGTGCAGTTCACTTCATATACCAGATAATTTCTGTTTGTCTTAGTTTTAATGATGCTCCTTATTCCTTGTGGAAAATGCTTATTTTTTAGAAGTCACCTCTTGCATACACAATGGAGAAATTTCATTCAATAAATTATGAAAAAATTGTAAGTAAGTAACAATGTCTGGGGACCGGAACTTCTCAAATAATAACTCCCAGGAACCTAACACCCAAGAAAATCTAAAAAACTAGGTCTGAAAACCCAAACAGCTAATTAACCTTTCTAATTCATGATTTCATCTAGACATGAAAATTAAAAGGCTTAAAATATATGGAATTTGTATAAGCTGTAAAGGGCAAAAATTATTACTTCATGATCGATCTTATATACATAAAGAAAATGTATTAAAAAGACCGTCAAAAAAATATTTTTTTTTCAGTGTAAGCCCGTGCAACTTTTATGGTAAGCACCATTTATCAGATAGCTAAGGGGGGTTCAGTTACATGAGGGTTCAGTTAAAGAGGGCTCAGTTGCATGGGGGATTCAGAAGCTTGGGCTTCAGTTAAAGAATACCTCATCGACAGATATATTTTTGTAGTGTATTTTATAGCTATTACCAAAATATCTAGCATAAAGAGCAAGGTATTTCGGAGGGGGCAGCTCGCTTCATATACGGGATAATTTGCATTCGTCTTAGTTCTTAATGATGTTCCTTATTTCCAGTTGAAAACGCTTATTTTTTAATTTAATTGGGATGAAAAGTTAAAGTCTAGCATAAAGAGCAATATATTTAGGAGGGTGCAGTTCACTTCATATACCGGTTAATTTCTATTTGTCTTAGTTTTAATGATGCTCCTTATTCCTTGTTGAAAATGCTTATTTTTTAGAAGTCACCTCTTGCATACACAATGGAGAAATTTTCTTCTTATCAAATTCAAAACGCTTAATATCCCCAAGCATATGCTGTAGCGGTTAATTATTACGAAAATCATAAGGGAGAGGATTCTATATCTTGTAAATTCAAATAAATTAAACCTCTTCTTATCAGATTCAAACGACTAATACCACAAGCATATGCGACTCAAATTTTACTTTAGAGTGCTAACGTGTATCTGATGAAATAATTTAAGTCCAGTTTCAGAATTCCTATCAAGTTGAACAATAAAGCAAAAACGAAAACAACTACAAAAAAAACCCTAATTTTAAACAGTTTTTGGGAAACAAGGTGAAAGTAAAGTGCAACTTGTATAAATGAAACCCAAAACGAACAAAAACTACAATAGTTAACCGATTCAAACTCGAAACGAGCAGAAATTAACATAAGTTGGGCGCAAAACCCCTATGCCTTCCCAAGACACGAACAAAATTTGCACTTTACTGAAAAAATACAAATGGTTTTACTTTTACACCTTTAATAAATCAAATGATATTAACATTTTGATTACTAAATATCAATATATGTATATTAAACTGACAATGCACATTCACTTATATTTATTTCAGTAAAGTGCAAATTATCTTCTGGCCTTGGGAAGGCATAGGGGTTTTGAGCCCAACTTATGTTAATTTCTGCTCGTTTTGAGTTTGACTCGGTTAATTATTGCAATTTCTGTTCATTTTGGGTTTCATTTGTTTATCGATGCTGATTTGTGGCAGTTTCACGATTGGTAGATTATTTGATGTTATTTTTGCTAATTTTTTGTTTAATGGAGTTCTTTACTTTTCTTTGAAAAACTTATTTTGTGGAAAAAGTGTTTTTTTTTTATTTAATTTCTAATTAAGAACGAAAATCCTTTTTTGGGAACAACTTATGTTTTTGCGAGGAACCTCATTTTTGTAATGAGACCCAGAAAGCGTTTCAAAAAAAAATTCTTCCCTGGATTTGCCATAAATTCGCTGCTTACGCTGAATAACCAAGTAAGCAAATATATCGAAGAAAAGAAGACGCCTGTAAGGGTATTTCAGTCCCTTACGTACACGTAAAGGAACCAAAAGCTTCCCCCAAAAAGAGATTTTTCTAAAATGGTGCACATTTCAACTGGACTCAGAAATACTAAGCTTTAATAGCGTGAATCATGCTTCAAAAACTCCGGATTGCTACAAGATTAATTAAAAATAGGACGTTAGCCCAATAAGTTTTATCAAATAGTTCATAGTGTTAAATTGTAATGAAGGAGCGACTTAGCTCAATTGTAACCGAAACTCAAAAATGGAATTTTGATAACAATTGACATGAATTGGGTTTTTATGCAGATTGCAAATATATAAATTTCATTACGTTTAATATCAAAATGTTAATATCATTTGATTTATTAAAGGTGTAAAAGTAAAACCATTTGTATTTTTTCAGTAAAGTGCAAATTTTGTTCGTGTCTTGGGAAGGCATAGGGGTTTTGCACCCAACTTATGTTAATTTCTGTCTCCCTTTTTCGAAAATCAGGCTCCCTGTTTTCAAAATCCCTTTTTCTTCTGAGGCTTGGATCATTTGGTGGCTAGATATTAAACGTAATGAAATTTATATATTTGCAATCTGCATAAAAACCCAATTCTTGTCAATTTTTATCAAAATTCCATTTTCGAGTTTCGGTTACAATTGAGCTAAGTCGCTCCTTCATTAGAATTTAACACTATGAACTATTTGATAAAACTTATTGGGCTGACGTCCTATTTTTAATTAATCCTGTAGCAAACCGGAGTTTTTGAAGCACGATTCACGCTATTAAAGCGTTTAAAGAGTGGCGCGCCACTCTAAGTGAACCTAGATCAACCCAACTTTTTGGATATCTCTCTCACTATGACTCTGTTTGTGTGTCGTGTCAAATTTCGACTGCACGATTACGGAAAAAAGAGGCGTGAGAGGTGGCGTAGTTACCATCCAATCTTTTTGGTCACTTAAAAATGGCACTAGAACTTTTAATTTCCAGTCAAATGAGCCCTCTTACGATATTTTAGTACCACTAGGTCGATAGGCCAAACATATTTTGAAACAAAATTTTAGTAGCATATTCTACACTGTGAGCAGTGTAAAAACAAATCCCCTTGATATTATTTGAAGAAATCATTACATAAAAATTAAATTAAAAAAAAACATATTTTTCGAATTGAAGGTAAGGAGCAACATTAGAACTTAAAACAAATGAAAATTATTGCGTATATGAACGAGACTGCACCGCTCCTCAACACCTCACTCTTTGCGCTAAAATCTTGGTACTTTTAAAAGAGCTTCTTATTGTTCTAAATAAACGAACCTTGTGTTTTAGGAGTCGTTCTTAAGGAATTGGAACAAAATTCAAACTTTAGTGCAAAGAGCGAGGTTATGAGGTGTGAGTTGGGGGTGTGAGGGGGGTTTCATGTTATATTCAAAGACATAGCTATTAGGCGTTTCAACAATGATGAAGAAAATGGTAATCTCAAAATTTTGACCGCACGATTTCGGAAAAAGAGGCGTGAGAGGCGGCGTAGTTACCATCCAATCTTTTTGGTCACTTCTCATTAGTGGCGCCCTTACGTTCAGTTTTATAACATGTGAAACCATACAACAAAATTATCAACACTTATTTTTATCGAGCGACGATGCTCTACTAAAACATAAACGCGCAATGCACAAAACAAGTTTAGGTCAAAAATATTTTGAAACAAAATTTTAGTAACACATTCTACACTGTGAGCAGTGTAAAAACAAATCCCCTTGATATTATTTGAAGAAATCATTACATAAAAATTAAATTAAAAAAATATATTTTTCCAACTGAAGGTAAGGAGCAACATTAGAACGTAAAACAAACGAAAATTATTACGTATATGAATGAGATTGCATTATCCTATTTTGTTTTATTTCATTAGCATTAACCGAACTTTACTTCTTGCATGGTTTACAGCTAATAGAACAGTACCGTAGAATTTTACTAAACTTTTTTTTATTTATAAGAATGTACTATCTTAAAAATTTTGGGGAACATAAGACACAAGTTATCAATATTAATTAACTAAAGTGAATACTTACGATCACAATCAGAATGTCTTCTCTCTCTGATCTGAATGCCCCCCAGGTAAAATTGTCACTTCGTTGTTTGAAGGTCTTAACATTAGGTCTACTTCTGTATTATTCTGTATATGTAGGTAGTTGAAAGAGATGTTTTTTTTGTCAAATTGATCTTAAATCATCACATTCGAAAACAAAATAAGAAATAAATTAGGTCTTGGGAGGAGGTTTAGTTGCCCTCCAGTCTTTACGGTCTCTTAAAAAGGACACTAGAACAAAAAAAAATCAAATAGAAATGCATCTGTGATGAGTCTTCTGGCAAAAACATAGAGTTTACGTTTGTGCTGATAGGTTCTCATAACCCCCACAAGAACATTGCCTAATGCGCTGAATCTGAATGTCTGATTTAAATTCAGGGTCGTTGACTTTTTGGGGGGTGTTTCTCCATTTTTCGAATATCAGGCTCCCTATTTTCAAAATTCCTTTTTCTTCTGAGGATTGGAGCATTTGGTGGCTAGATATTAAACGTAATGAAATTTATATATTTGCAATCTGCATAAAAACCCAATTCTTGTCAATTGTTATCAAAATTTCATTTTTGAGTTTCGGTTACAATTGAGCTAAGTCGCTCCTTCATTACAATTTAACACTATGAACTATTTGATAAAACTTATTGGGCTAATGTCCTATTTTTAATTAATCCTGTAGCAAACCGGAGTTTTTGAAGCACGATTCATGCTATTAAAGCGTAGTATTTCTGAGTCCAGCTGAAATGTGCACCGTTTAAGGAAATTCTCTTTTTGGAGGAAGCTTTTGGTACCTTTACGTGTGCGTCAAGGACTGAAATACCCTTACAGGCGTCTTCTTTTCTTCGATATATTTGCTTACTTGGTTATTCAGCGTAAGCAGCAAATTTATGGCAAATCCAAGGAAGAATTTTTTTTTGAAACGCTTTCTGGGTCTCATTACAAAATTAACGTTCCTCGCAAAAATATAAGTTGTTCCCACTAAAGGATTTTCGTTCTTAATTAGAAAAAATTAAAAAAAAACACTTTTTCCACAAAATAAGTTTTTCAAAGAAAAGTAAAGATTTCCATTAAACAAAAAATTAGCAAAAATAACATCAAATAATCCACCAATCGTGAAACTGCCACAAATCAGCATCGATAAATAAATGAAACCCAAAATGAACAGAAATTACAATAATTAACCGAGTCAAACTCAAAACGAGCAGAAATTAATATAAGTTGGGCGCGAAACCCCTATGCCTTCCCAAGGCCAGAACAAAATTTGCACTTTACTGAAAAATACAAGTGAATGTGCATTGTCAGTTTAATATACATATATTGATATTTAGTAATCAAAATGTTAATATCATTTGATTTATTAAAGGTGTAAAAGTAAAACCATTTGTATTTTTTCAGTAAAGTGCAAATTTTGTTCGTGTCTTGGGAAGGCATAGGGGTTTTGCACCCAACTTATGTTAATTTCTGTCTCCCTTTTTCGAAAATCAGGCTCCCTGTTTTCAAAATCCCTTTTTCTTCTGAGGCTTGGAGCATTTGGTGGCTAGATATTAAACGTAATGAAATTTATATATTTGCAATCTGCATAAAAACCCAATTCTTGTCAATTGTTATCAAAATTCCATTTTTGAGTTTCGGTTTCAATTGAGCTAAGTCGCTCCTTCATTACAATTTAACACTATGAACTATTTGATAAAACTTATTGGGCTAACGTCCTATTTTTAATTAATCCTGTAGCAAACCGGAGTTTTTGAAGCACGATTCACGCTATTAAAGTGTAGTATTTCTGAGTCCAGTTGAAATGTGCACCATTTTAGAAAATTCTCTTTTTGGGGGAAGCTTTTGGTTCCTTTACGTGTACGTAAAGGACTGAAATACCCTTACAGGCATCTTCTTTTCTTCGATATATTTGCTTACTTGGTTATTCAGCGTAAGCAGCGAATTTATGGCAAATCCAGGGAAGAATTTTTTTTTGAAACGCTTTCTGGGTCTCATTACAAAAATGACGTTCCTCGAAAAAACATAAGTTGTTCCCACAAAAGGATTTTCGTTCTTAATTAGAAAAAATTAAAAAAAAACACTTTTTCCACAAAATAAGTTTTTCAAAGAAAAGTACAGAACTCCATTAAACAAGAAATTAGCAAAAATAACATCAAATAATCTACCAATCGTGAAACTGCCACAAATCAGCATCGATAAATAAATGAAACCCAAAATGAACAGAAATTACAATAATTAACCGAGTCAAACTCAAAACGAGCAGAAATTAACATTATTTGGGCGCGAAACCCCTATGCCTTCCCAAGGCCAGAACAAAATTTGCACTTTACTGAAAAATACAAGTGAATGTGCATTGTCAGTTTAATATACATATATTGATATTTAGTAATCAAAATGTTAATATCATTTGATTTATTAAAGGTGTAAAAGTAAAACCATTTGTATTTTTTCAGTGAAGTGCAAATTTTGTTCGTGTCTTGGGAAGGCATAGGGGTTTTGCGCCCAACTTATGTTAATTTCTGCTCGTTTTGAGTTTGACTCGGTTAATTATTGTAGTTTTTGTTCGTTTCGGGTTTCATTTATACGAGTTGCACTTTACTTTCACCTTGTTTCCCAAAAACTGTTTAAAATTAGGGGTTTTTTTGTAGTTGTTTTCGTTTTTGCTTTATTGTTCGACTTGATAGGAATTCTGAAACTGGACTTAAATTATTCCATCAGATACACGTTAGCAGTCTAAAGTGAAATTTGACTCGTATATGCTTGGGGATATTAAGCGTTTGAATCTGATAAGAAGGGGCTTAATTTCTTTTAATTTCCAAGATATAGATTCCTCTCCCTTATGATTTTCGTAATAATTAACCGTGTTACCGCATATGCTTGGGGATATTAAGCGTTTTGAATCTGATAAGAAGAAAATTTCTCCATTGTGTATGCAAGAGGTGACTTCTAAAAAATAAGCATTTTCAACAAGGAATAAGGAGCATCATTAAAACTAAGACAAATAGAAATTATCCGGTATATGAAGTGAACTGCACCCTCCTAAATATCTTGCTCTTTATGCTAGACTTTGACTTTTCATCCCAATTAAATTAAAAAATAAGCATTTTCAACTGGATATAAGGAACATCATTAAAAACTAAGACGACTGCAAATTATCCCTTATATGAAGCGAGCTGCCCCCTCCGAAATACCTTGCTCTTTATGCTAGACGTTTTGGTAATAGCCATAAAATACATTTAAAAAATATATCTGTCGAGGAGGTATTCTTTAACTGAATCCCAAGCTTCTGAATCTCCCATGCAACTGAACCCTCTTTAACTGAACCCTCCTTAGCTATCTGATAAATGGTGTTTACCATAAAAGTTGCACGGGCTTACACTGAAAAAAAAATTTTTGACGGTCTTTTTAATACATTATCTTTATGTATATAAGATTGATCGTGAAGTAATAATTTTTGCCCATTACAGTTTATACAAATTCCATATATTTTAAGCCTTTTAATTTTCATGTCTAGATGAAATCATGAATTAGAAAAGTTAATTAGCTGTTTGGGTTTTCAGACCTAGTTTTTTAGATTTTCGTGGGTGTTAGGTTCCTGGGATTTATTATTTGAGAAGTTCCGGTCCCCAGACATTGTTACTTACTTACAATTTTTTCATAATTTTTTGAATGAAAATTCTCCATTGTGTATGCAAGAGGTGACTTCTAAAAAATAAGCATTTTCAACAAGGAATAAGGAGCATCATTAAAACTAAGACAAATAGAAATTATCCGGTATATGAAGTGAACTGCACCCTCCTAAATACCTTGCACTTTATGGTAGACTTTAACTTTTCATCCCAATGAAATTAAAAAATAAGCATTTTCAACTGGAAATAAGGAACATCGTTAAAAACTAAGACGAATGCAAATTATCTCGTATATGAAGCGAGCTGCCCCCTCCGAAATACCTTGCTCTTTATGCTAGACATTTTGGTAATAGCTATAAAATACATTAAAAAAATATATCTGTCGAGGAGGTATTCTTTAACTGAATCCCAAGCTTCTGAATCCCCCATGCAACTGAACCCTCTTTAACTGAACCCTCATGTAACTGAACCCTCCTTAGTTATCTGATAAATGGTGCTTACCATAGATGTTGCACGGGCTTACACTGAAAAAAAAATTTTTTTGACGGTCTTTTTAATACATTATCTTTATGTATATAAGTTCGATCGTGAAGTAATAATTTTTGCCCATTACAGCTTATACAAATTCCATATATTTTAAGCTCTTTAATTTTCATGTCTAGATGAAATCATGAATTAGAAAAGTTAATTAGCTGTTTGGGTTTTCAGACCTAGTTTTCTAGATTTTCGTGGGTGTTAGGTTCCTGGGATTTATTATTTGAGAAGTTCCGGTCCCCAGACATTGTTACTTACTTACAATTTTTTTCATAATTTTTTGAATGAAATTTCTCCATTGTGTATGCAAGAGGTGACTTCTAAAAAATAAGCATTTTCAACAAGGAATAAGGAGCATCATTAAAACTAAGACAAATAGAAATTATCCGGTATATGAAGTGAACTGCACCCTCCTAAATACCTTGCTCTTTATGCTAGACTTTAACTTTTCTTCCCAATTAAATTAACAAATAAGCATTTTCAACTGGAAATAAAGAACATCATTAAAAACTAAGATGAATGCAAATTATCCCGTATATGAAGCGAGCTGCCCCCCTCCGAAATACCTTGCTCTTTATGCTAGATGTTTTGGTAATAGCTATAAAATACATTAAAAAAATATATCTGTCGAGGAGGTATTCTTTAACTGAATCCCAAGCTTCTGAATCCCCCATGCAACTGAACCCTCTTTAACTGAACCCTCATGTAACTGAACCCTCGTGCAACTCCACCCAATTTAACTAAATCCCTGTGTAACTATACCCCCTTTAACTGAACCCTCGTGCAACTCAACCTAATTTAACTAAACCCCCGTGTAACTGTACCCCCTTTAACTGAACCCTCGTGCAACTCAACCCTCCATACAACCCATCTCCCTCAAAACACTTTCCATCCATTTCTTTTTAAATTGACAATACTTTTCAAACGTTACTTGTGTATTATACAGACCACATCGGAGAGGTAAAGCGAGTTCAAGTCACAATGTCATTCTATCGTTACTTTTCAATTAAGCTATTGAATACCTTTTACCAATGTCTCTTGTAGGCGTCAAATCTATTAAGTATCTGAGCATATTCTTTGTATTGTTGATGCAAGCATCCCATTCCTTATTCTTTAATTACTCGTGAGGCATTCTTAACCAACGCAATACCTTTACGCAAATACCTTTTCGCAAAAAATTCGCAAATAGAGTTATTTCTACGTCACAATTTTCAACTTAAAACCATTCTAATTATAGCATCCCATTCCTCATACTTTAATTACCCGTTACGCTTTCTTAACCAACGCAATACCTTTACACAAATACCTTTTCGCAAAAAATTCGCAAATAGAGTTATTTTTACGTCACAATTTTCAACTTAAAACCATTCTAATTATAGCATCCCATTCCTCATACTTTAATTACCCGTTTAATAGGTGACTGACCCGTGTTAAGGTATATTACGCAATCACTCGTCGGATCCATAGGTGACTGCCCCGTGGTAAGGCATATTACACAATCACTGGTGAAAGTACTAGATAGCTTACTACTAATATCAACGCGGTAGCTCCCGACAATGTGTGGGACAACACTCTGCAACGCAACTGTGACCACGGCTGGATGATCAAACGGAACTGGACTTAGACTGATTTGAAACCAGTCTTAACTGGATTGCCCTATGGGCAGGCCCCCACTCTAATTCATGACTATGGTCACAAAACAGTTGTATGCGCAATCGGCTAGCAATTTTAGTCTCAAAACAGTTGCCCCGTGGGCGCTGGGCCTAAGTGTAAATCCCTCTCTTTCTGTTAATTAATTAAAAAACTTTTTCCACAAATAAAAATTTTCAAAGAAAAGTAAAGAACTCCATTAAACAAATAATGAGCAAAAATAAAATCAAATAATCCGCCAAACTCGAAACTACCGCAAATCAGTATCGAGAAATAAATGGAACCCAAAACGACCATAAATTACAAGAAATATCTGAGTCAAACTCAAAACGAGCAGAAATTAACATACGTTGGGCGCAAAACCCTAATGCCTTCCCAAGGCCAGAACAAAATTTGCACTTTACTGAAAAAAAATACAAATGAATGTGCATTAACAGTTTAATATACATATACTTATATTAAGTAATCAAAATGTTAATATTATTTGATTTATTAAAGTTATAAAAGTAAAAACATTTAGATTTTTTCAATAAAGTGCAAATTTTGTTCTGGCCTTGGGAAGGCATAGGGGTTTTGAGCCCAACTTATGTTAATTTCTGCTCGTTTTGAGTTTGAGTCGGTTATTTATTGTAATTTCTGTTCGTTTTGGGTTTCATTTATTTATCGATGCATACCTCCTCTTGTTGACCTGAAATGGAAAACTTGATACCATTCGCAAAAAAATCTGTTTACTTTCTTTGACAGCTTGGATACGCTTACGCTATTTTCATTTGGTTAAATTTTAAGAGCAAAAGTAGACCCGAAAGTCTGAACGTAATACCCTCAATTGTTCATGGGGTACTGCTGAGATGCATTATTGGGAATTAGCATTATCACAATGCCTTTTGATTTAGCCTCATGTCAAAATTTAGTTTGTAAACATAATGGGCAAGTAGAAGGGTGGGAATGGAAGGGGGATTAGTTGCCCTCCAATCACTTTCGACTATTAAAAAGGGGATCAACCCTTTCTATTTTCAATCGAATGAGCCTTTTTCGAAGTTCCCACGACAACTCCTTTGATACGAAGTGCCCTGGTCTAAACAACAAAACAACAAAAAATTATACATTATACCCACATCGATCTTTACTATATTAAATAAAAAAAAACAAGTTTTTTAAACTGAAAGTAAGGAGCGACATTAAAACTTAAAACGAACAGAAATTATTCCTTATATGAAAGGAGCTTTTTCCTCCTCAACGCCTCACTCTTTACGCTAAAGTTTTTTATTGTTTAAATAAATAAAGTTGTGAGACAGAGTCAAAATTTAGCATAAAAAGTGAAGCGGTGAGGAGGGGACAGTCCGTTTCATATACGGAATAATTTCTGTTCGTTTTAAGTTTTAATGTCGCTCCTTACTTTCAGTTTAAAAAACTTGTTTTTTTTTATTTAATTTCTGATCGTTTTTTAGTTAATGCAGCTTTTATTTGCATAAAAATTTTACTTTTCTTTTGCTAAATGGATGTCTTAACAAATTAACTTACGTAACTTACTTCTATATTCGTATATTTTTCTTCTGGCAAAAAATACAAAGTTGCAGATTTTTGCAGATATGAGCTTGAAACCTATGTAATAGGGTTTTCTGATACGCTGAATCTGACGGTGTGATTTTCATTAAAATTCTTTCACTTGTAGGGGATGTTTCCCCCCTCTTTAAAAATCGAGTAAATTTCCTCAGGCTCGTGGCCTTTGATGAGTAATACTAAACTTAATAAAATTTATTATATTTAGAATCAGCATTATAAACACATTCTTTTAATACATTTATTGACATCAAAATTCCGTTTTTAAAAGTTTCGATTACTATTGAGCCGTATCGCTTGTTTTTTTATTGTTTTTTTTATTACGTATATGTTATTACGTATATGAGGGGGTTCTCCCCTTAGTCAATACCACGCTCTTTACGTTAAAAGTTAAAAAAAAAATTTATTAAAAAAACCCTGAAACACAAACGCCGTTTAATTATAATAGATAGCTCTTTTGAAAGCACTAAAAAAAACTGTAGCGTAAAGAGCGAGGTATTGACTTGGGGGAGAACCCGCTCATATACGTTAAAATTTCTGTTCGTTTTAAGTTCTAATATTCCTTCTTACATTTCAGTTGAAAAAACTTTTTTTTTTATTTAATTTCTGCTCGTTTTTTAAATAATGTGTGGAAATCCGGCGCCCCCTTCGTAGAACTGTCTCTTCACCCCAGGAACCCTCCTCTCCGGCACGATTCTCCCGAGTAGCCCCCTCCTCTAGCCCCCCCTCCAGAAAAACTCCTTCCTGAAAATGGTTGTATACTTCCCAATAAGTAGAGAGGGGTCAGGAGGTCCCACGCCCACACCATAAATGGGCATAGAATACTGTCAGTACACCATATATGGGCATAGAGTCATTAGGGAGAATGATTACGTAATGGGGTCAATGACCTCTTTTTCCAAGGTCGATTTATTTGATGTTTCTATGTGTAATAGCTCCGGGGCGAAGGTTGCACATGCGCATTGAATTCTAACGGGAACAATGTTATTGATCTAGGACTCGAGGGGAAGTGAATTTCCGAGAACTTGATTGTGTAATCGATCGCGAATGTCATGGTGTCCAGAAATAGTATTTGTTGTTATTGCTCTAGGCAATGTTATGAGTTTCCCGGAATTTGGAACACCTGTGCTGTCAACCTCAATTCACCTATCGTGAATCAATAATTCCCCTTAGAAACAACAAATTAATTTTCCCTTTCTTGACAGATCAATCAATCAATGACATAATCTGTCAGACTTTAAAAATTTCCGCATAGAAACATTTCTCCAGGAATAGATCCAAGTCATTAATTTCTTGGCCTCGGGAACAACTCTTTTGGTCGAACTCCAAAGGATATTAATAACCAAAGGCCATGGAAACAATTAGGAAAGAAACATCTTAGCGATGAATTGTTTTAGCGCGTGAGAAGGTTTCATATTAATTTGAAATGTGTTAGCACAGAGATGCCAATAACAAAGGAACACGCTGAATTTACGTTTAGTGATTATTTGGGCGAAACCGTTTTAGACAGGTTATGGAACTATTTCGGCGAAACAGATAGAGACATTTTAAAAGAAGATTTTGAAGAGATTTTGGAAGAGGTTTTGAGTCTGGTCGTTATAATACACAAGTTTCATTTGAACAGTGTTGTGAGGTCCTCTAACCCAACCCCAAAGGGTTCCAATCCTCCTACCCCAACCCCGAAGGAAGCCCCCGGTCCTCAAAGGCCCCCCAAGCTCCCAAAGGCCCTCCACCGGTCCCCAAATGTCCCCCAGGCCCCAACTGCCCCCCCCCCAGACACTCAAAGGTCCCCCAAGCTCCCAAAGGGCCACCGGCGACCCCAAAGGCCCACCCAGACCCCCAAAGGCCATCCCCGGGCCCCCCAAAGGCCCATCGAGCCCCCAAAGGACCAACGGGGTCCCAAAGGCCCTCCACCGGCCCCCAACTGCCCCAAAGGCCCTCCCCTGGTCCTCAAAGGTCCCCCGGGCTCCCAAAGGATCAACGGGGTCCCAAAGGCCCTCCACCGGTCCCCAAATGTCCCCCAGACACCCAAAGGCCCTCCCTGTGCCCCACAGGCCCACCCAGACCCCCCATGGCCCTCCCCGGACCCCCCCCAAGGTCAGTCGTGCGCCACCCGATCACCGGGAGCCCCCAGGCCCACCACCGGGCCACCACGGGCCCCCAGGCACCGATCGACCCGCCCGGGGGCCCAACGCCCTCTCGGTGCCCCAAAGGCCCTCCCCCGGCCCCCAAAGGCCCACCCAGACCCACAACGGCCATCACCGGGCCCCCCAAAGGCCCATTGAGTTCCCAAAAGACCAACAGGGTCCCAAAGGCCATCCCCCGCCCCCAAAGGTCCACCAGGCTCCCAAAGGACCAATCGGTCCTCAAGTGCCCCCCACACCCCCACCGGGCCCCCCCCACCCCCAAATGCTATCCCCGGACCCCCAAAGCCCATCCCTCGGTACCCAAAGGTCCCCCCGAACTCCCAAAGGACCACCGACCCTCAAGGGACCCACAGACCCTCAAAGGCTCTCCCCGAGCACCCGTCTTTCGTTGATGTGTGTTGTCTGAAACCTATGATTTGGGAATGTGTAGTTTGCTACTTCAGGCTTTTCTGAGCTAAGGTTTCCTAGTATTTCCTAGGTGAATGTTGTCTGAAACCAATAGTTTGGGATGAGTAGTTTGCTATTTCAGGCTTTTAAGAGCTAGGTTTCTTAGCCTTTCGTTTGTGTGTGTTGAGTGAAACTGATGATTTGGGATATGTAGTTTGCTATTTTTGACTTTTCTGAGTTGGATTTCTTAGTCTTTCATAGGTGTGTGGTGTCTGAACCTATGATTTGGGATGTGTAGTTTGCTATTTTAGACTTTTCTGAGCTGGATTTCTTAGACTTTCATATGTATGCGTTGTCAGAAAATTATGATTTAGGATGTATAGTTTGATATTTCAGACTTTTCTGAGCTAAGGTTTTCTAGTATTTCGTAGGTGAATGTTGACTGAAACCAATAGTCTGGGATGAATAGTTTGCTATTTTTGACTTTTCTGAGCTAGGTTTCTTAGTCTTTCGTTGGTGTGTGTTGACTGAAACCGATGAGTTGGGATATGTGGTTTGCTATTTCAGGCTTTTCTGACTTGGATTTCTCAGTCTTTCATTGGTGTGTAGCGTATGAAACCAATGATTTGGGGTGGGTGGATTGCTACTTTTGACTTTTCGGAGCTGGATTTCTTAGTCTTTCATAGGTGTTTGTTGTCTGAAACATATAGTTTGGGATGACTAGTTTGCTATTTTTGACTTTTCTGAGCTAGGTTTCTTAGCCGTTCATAGGTGAGTGTTGTCTGAAACCTATGATTTTGGGATATGTAATTTGCTATTTCCGACTTTTCATAACCGGATTTCTTAGTCGTTCATAGGTGTGTGCTGTCTGAAACCTCTGATTTGGGGTGTGTGGGTTGATATTTTTTGAATTTTCTGA